>NC_053489.1:401298641-401598641 GCF_905171775.1 Rana temporaria | reverse complement strand
ATATCCACATACATACATATATATATATATATATATATATATATATATATATATATATATATATATATATATATATATATATATATATATATATATACATACATACATACACATACCCACATATCTCTATTTAATCTAGATTACCCAAAAACCATATGGCAACAACAGTCACTGAATGGTTAAGGTTTACGAGTCTGGTAGCAGCAATCGATGATAGACAGAAGAGGGATAGCCTGTGTGTGTGTGTGTGTGTGTGTGTGTGTGTGTGTGTATATATGTGTGTATGTGTATATATATATATATATATATATATATATATATATATATATATATATATATATATATATTGTATATGCTGGCGTATAAGACTACCTTTTACACTTAAAAAAACTGGCCAAAAAGCAGGGGTCGTCTTATACGCCGGGTCAGCTGCTTGGATGCCTGCTGGATGTGCAGTAATACTGTATGTAGCTTCCAGGGCCATCTTTTCCATTGGGCACGCTGGGCAGTTGCCCGGGGGCCCCGCTTGCCTGGGGGGCCCCACCGGCTGCCCAGCAACCCCAGTAAAAAATTATGGAGAGTGATGGGTTAGAACTGCCCATGCCCAGTTCGCGGTAATCACAGAGAAGATCCGGTCCTCCACGAGTGCGGGGGGGTTGCTGATGTAAGGGGGGAGTGAATGCAAAAATGTAAGGGGGCACTGATATAAAGGTTCCCCCTCCTATATTAGTGACCCCCCTTACCTTAGTGTATTTAATCTAAGGAAAGTGGTCTCTGGTCACCAGAGTACCCCCCACATCAGAGTCTGCAGGATTCCCCCTTACAATGCAAGGGGGAACTCAGTCTGCGGACCCTGATGTAAGTGGGAAAGAGAAAGCAGTGGACTCTGATATAAGGTTGTCTCTGGTCACCATAGCCCCCCTCCACATCGGAGTTCTCCCCTTAGATCATGATCTGCAGCGTTCCCCTTTACATAAGAGTTCCCTTTCACTGTAAGGGGGAATCCTGCAGACTCTGATGTAAGAGGAAACTCTGTGCTGGCTGGGTTATAGTAACCTGACCTTCATGTCAATGAAGACATTTTTTTTTTTTTTACTTTTGTTTAACTTAAACACATTTCTAATAGCACTAGCTATATGTTTATAGTTTAAATACTGACATTTGCATTGTTGGGCACTGAAAACTGTAATTTTAGGTACTTTTTTTGCAGTGGCAGTAAAAAATGTGGTTCTGCCAGTAAATGTTATGATTTTTGTCAGTAAATTCTAGTGTGTGATTGTGTAGACAGGGCCCCAGTGCACTGTATTGCCCGGGGGTCTATAATGCTCTTAAGATGACACTGGTAGCTTCGGCTACATACAGTATATACCGCTTAGCCAATCTCGGTGAGCGGTGTATTCAAATGAATACAGAGCCTGCTCAGATTGGAGTAACCACCTCTGCCAATCCGAGCAGACTACATACAGTAGCCTGCTTGGATTGGCTTTGAGAGTCAGAGAGGTGTGGGCTGATGATGTTACAGTCTCTGCCAATCCAAGCAGGCTTTGTATTCATTAATAGAATACATCACATGGGTAGGTACAGAGCATGATGGGACTGTGAGGCCTATATAAATCCGAAGCAAGCCGGGCACACGTCATTGCAGCGAGAAGAGCCGGCCGGCGTGTCAACATCTGGAGAAGACGAGAAGAGAAGAAGATGACGTTACAGAAGAGCGGACTGACCGCCGCTATACTAGCGGCGGCCAGCCTTGAAGGAGAAGGAACCGGACAGCGGGAGGAAGAACCGGGGTGCGCCGAGTCAAGAGCGGAGAGCGGCGAATATAGAAGACCCCCCCAGAGCTGAGAAGACCCCCGGAGCGGAGAAGACGTCACAGAAGAGCTGAGAAGACCCCCGGAGCGGAGAAGACGTCGCAGAAGAGCGGTGAAGACCCCGGAGAGCAGGAGAAGACCCCCGGAAATCGGAAGAAGAAGCCTACCCTGGTAAAAGAGCTAAAGAAGACAGGGGAGGCCTCCGGAGCAGACTAATAAAATATTTTAATACCCTGTGTGGTTTATTTGTGTTTTTACCACTTTTCTTGCAGGTGAATGGGTAGGGGTACGATGTACCCCATACTCATTCACTTAGGGTGGGGGGCCGGTATCTGGGGGCCCCCTTATTAAAGGGGGCTCCCAGATTCCGATAAGCCTCCCGCCCGCATACCCCGACAACCAACGGCCAGGGTTGTCGGGAAGGGGCCCTGTCCTCATCAACATGGGGACAGGGTGCTCTGAGGTGGGGGGGCCGCAGTGCGCCCCCCCTGCCCCAGAGCACCCAACCCCCCCATGTTGAGGGCATGCAGCCTGGTACGGCTCAGGAGGGGGGGGGGGGTGCTCGCTCGTCCCCACTCCCTTCCTGGCTGGCCGGGTAGCGTGCTTTTGGATACGGGTCTGGTATGGATTGTAGGGGGACCCCGTACGCCGTTTTTTTCGGCGTAGGGGGGCTCTCCTTACAACCCATAACAGACTTAAGGGCCCGGTATGCTCCTGAGGGGGGAACCCATGCCGGATTTTTATTTAAAATCCGGCGGGGACTTCCCCCTCAGGATTCATAACAAACGCCGCACACGTGTAGAATTGGCGGGAATCCAAGTCGGATCTCCCGTCGCTTCTATGACGGCTCTGTCTCCATCGCGGCAAGCCAGCTCGGCGCTGGCTCCCGCGATGGGGCTCGTAGGTGGTCAATCTCGCCGAGAAAGGGAGCGAGATTGACACAATATCGCGTTCACCTACTGTAGTAGTAGTCATTCAAATTGACAGCGCTGAAATTCACAAATTGACCTGGATAGAAAGGGGGTGAAAGTGTCCTGTATTGAGATGGTAGCTGTACGTTTGGGGTCGTAGTCCTACTGCAGAATAAATTTGGGTCCAAACACACTCCTCCCTAGAAGTATCGCATGATGGATAAGTATCTGCCTGTATTTCTCAGCATTAAGGACACCATTGGTCCTGACCAAATCTCAACTCATTTGAGGAAATGTAGCCCCACACTTGCAAGGAACCTTTCCCCAATGCTTCACTGTTGCCTGCAGACACACATTGTTCCTCTCTCCAGCCCTTTGGGGAAACAAACTGCCTCCTGCTACAACCAGATATTTCTGATTTTCAGCTCATCAGTCCAGAGCACCTGCTTCCATTTTCCTGCACCCTGGTTCCTATGTTTTTGTACATAGTTGAGTTGCTTAAAGGGGTTGTAAACCCTGATGTTTTTTCACCGAATGCATCCTATGCGTTGAGGTAAAAAAATCTTCTGGCAGTGACCGCCCCCCTAGCCCCGCCCCCCTGTTTTACTCACCTGAGCCCTGAAATTTCCCTCAGTGTTGACGCGCTCTATCTCTGCCTAGGGTTCTTGGCTCCTCATTGGATCGATGGATAACAGCGCAGCCATTGGCTCCCGCTGCTGTCAATCAAATCCAATAACGCAGGCGTCAGGTGCGGGGCCGAGTCCTACATTTGGCATCTATACACGCCAAATGCTGGACTCTGGAGCCTACTCGCAAGGTAACCCCCGGGAGAGTGCTTCTCCTAGGGGGTTATACGATGCCACGAGAGCCGCCGAGGGACCCCAGAAGTTGAGGATTGGGGCCACGCTGTGCAAAACGAACTGCACAGTGGAGGCAAGTATAATATGTTGCTTAGTATCACAAAGTGATTGTAAGCCTTTTGTTTTTTTAAAGTCTTGTTTTGTTTTTTTCTATAAAAATAACAAAAATGTCATACATGCCTGCTCTGTGCAGTGGTTTTGCACGGAGCAGCCCAGGTTCTCCTTTTGTCGCATCTCTGGCCGTCGTTTCCGTCCCCTGCCTTCTGTTGAGTACCCACACAGCAAGCAGCTTTCTATGGGGACACGGGGGGCACCCGTGCTGGGCCGCAGCTGTCCATTCAGACACGGAGCCATGGTTCGTCCCTGCCTCCCCTCGCTCTCGCGCTCTCTCTGTCGCGATTGGCTAACTGACCTTGACAACAGCGGGAGCCACTGGCACCACTGCTGTGTCTCAGCCAATCAGGAGGGAGAGTCCCGGGCGGCCGAGGCACTTGTGCACATCGCTGGATTGAGATGGTGTTCAGGTAAGCATTAGGAGGGCTAAGGTGGGGCTACTGCACGTTTCAACGTCTGGCTTTCTTTATCGTACATCACGGGACACAGAGCTGCATAGCCATTACATGTGGGTTATAGAGTCTACCTTCAGGTGATGGACACTGGTGTAATCAATTAAACAGGAAGTTCCCTCCCTATATAACCCCTCCCCTACTGGGAGTACCTCAGTTTTTTTCATCAGTGTCTAAGGTGTTGGTCACGAGTTAACATGTGCTCTTAGGAGCTCCACTGGAGGGATCCATGCTGGATGTAAAAAGCCTCCATAAATCCGGATCTGTCCAAGGTGCTTCATAGCCAAAGTGGACGGTACCCGGGCCTCGGTACGAAGAACGAGGTTTAGCCTATAATGCCTCTCTGCGGAGGGCTGGATCCTGGGTTCCAGAACTTTGTGCCTTCTAAGGACCAAATGTTTTTCATGCTGCCAGGGTGCTATATAGGTCCAGGGGTGTGGTGTTCCTGCCATGGACCCCGGTCCCTGAAGGTCTAGGACTATACCCACGGTGAAGGGGGAAGATTGGGCCTCTTGCTTGGCAATACCCTGCAGCGTGGAAAGGTAAGAGAGGGACCTACGGGACTTGGTTCGACAGTAGGTCTTCTGTAGGGGACTATGGGTCTCGCCTATATTATGTTTTTATGCATGGGCAATGTAAACCACGATGTCTTCTGAGACGGGATGGCTCAGGGCACCCATATACCTCCCCTAGCCGGCATGTAGCCTGGGCCACTATGTCTGTTCAGACAGGATGGCTGTAGTACCCATATATCTCCCCTTGAAGGGGCTGGTACATAAAAAAAAAAAAAATGCCCTTAATCCTATGCAAAGCATTGTCTTCCATGAGTAGCTGCAAGTCTTATCTGTTTTTCCACTACTATGGGCAGTAAAAGACATGCCTGATATTTTCGCTTACCATGCTTTCCAAAGACGGAAGCTTAGGTGTTAGCTGGTCTATTGTGCGTCCCACTTCCTCAGCTTCAGGCTCTACCATGTCGCACGTGCTCACCGCCTCAGTGCAGTCGCAGAGAGGGCTCTTCAAAAAGGCTCAGACGTCAGAGCTCTGTAAAGCTAGGGGGACACAAACGCAAGCACCTTGTGTGAGTTGGATACAGATTCATCTAAGACGCCTACTCCGCATCTAGCTGTGCAGATTAGCAGGCATTGTTGCTGCCAGACTAAGTTCAGCTGTTGATGCACCTGGGTTAAGCTCCTCTGCTTTTAGCTTAGGACTTTGGTCTCCCCATTGAAAAAGGTCAGGGGTAGGAATATAAAAAGGAATCGCCACCTGAACCTGGTGGCCCCTTATTCTCCCCTGTAGAGACAGCTCACAGATTGAGCCATCAGACCTGTCAGGCAATCAATGCAGCCTCCCCCAACATTGCAGCCACTCTGCATGTGTTTTGTTTTTTGCATCACATTTGTTGTTCTACAAGAGGTTAACTGCTATGTTCGCAGCATCCTCACAAGAAGCAAAAAAAAAAAAAAGCAGGGTGTCCCCCTTTTCCTGCTTTAATCCTTAAACAAAGGGATTAGAAGAGCTGGGGATGAAGGTTCACTGTCAGAGGACAGGAGACAGGAGCTGCAGCCTAACGAGGAGAAGCTATCAAAAGCCCTACAGGTTCTGATTGCACCTGCAGTCTTTTCAGAGATTCATGATGCATATAACTTCCCTCTGCCTACTTGGCCAAAGCCTCTATCTTCTCCTTAGAGTGTAAAGAGGTTTTCTTATAGGTGTCTAGTAAGACCTCCATATGGTCCTCAGCCTGGTGTCGGCTTCAGGCTAACCAAATGCACATCTGAGGGATGCACAGTTGCTGGTACACATTGCTAACGTCTCTTAATTGAGGAAACACACATCTACAGAGGATAACTTCCTCTTTACCAATCCGCATGTTGCATAAGATACATGAGTTTGGAATGCATGTGGGATAAAAACAAGTAACAGAGCATGTTTTATTGTGGATTGCATAAGGATACATGTTTCTGTCTGTATGGTGTTGCATGTTTGTTAGAGTTGCATAGAAATGCTTGAGTACATAAAGATGCTAGTTACCTGATCACTCAAGTCCTGGATTACCCAAGGATATTTGGTCACACAGAGAGACTTGTTTCCACAGAAAGGCCTAAAATCGCATAAAGACGTTTGTATGTATAAAAATGCTGGATCACACATGGTTACCTGATCACCCAAATCCTTGATTACCCAAGGATGTTTGGTCACACAGAAGTGGTTTGTTTCCACAGAAATGCCTAAAATCGCATAAAGTTGCTTGGATGCAAAAAAGATGCTGGATCACACATGGTTACCTGATCATCCGCGTCCTGGATTACCCAAGGATATTTGGTCACACAGAGAGGCTTGTTTCCACAGAAGTGCCTAAGTTCGCATAAAGATGCTTGTATGCATAAAAATGCTGGAATCACACATGATTACTTGATCACCCAAGTCCTTGATTCCCCAAGGATATTTGGTCGCACAAAGAGGCTTGTTTCCACAGAAATGCCTAGAATCGCATAAAGAGGCTTGAAGGCATAAAAATGCTGAATCACACATGATTACCCGATCACCCAAGTCCTTGATTACTCAAGGATATTTTGGTCGCACAGAGAGGCTTGTTTCTACAAGAATGCCTAAAGATCGCTTGAATGCAAAAAGAAGCTGGATCACACATTGTTGTCGGATCAACAGCGTCCTTGATTACCCAAGGATACTTGATCACATAGAGAGGCTTGTTTCACAGAAATGCCTAAAGTCACATTAAGATGCTTGAGTGCATAAGGATGCTGGATCGCACAGGGGTGCTTGGTCACACAAGAGTCCTTGGTCACACAAGGGTTCTTGTCCGCACAGTAGTGCTTAAAATGCATAAGATGTTGATCGCATGGAAGATGCTGAATCGCATAAGGATGCATGATTACTTTAAAGTTGCACATGGCGGCCTAATTAAGCAATACAGGATTCCTTGTGTTTGCATAGAAATACGTGTCTGCATGGGTTCAGGTTGCACATTGTTGCAGAACATGTTTATAGCGCATGCTTGCAAGATGCTTGTTCCAGAGCACACATGCTATATGCATGTTTTGCTTAAAACATATTTATATGAATTCATGCTTCCAGGAACACACGCTGCCATGTACACACACTTCCATTGAGGCATATGGCTTTAACACTTGCCACATACACACATGGGGAGCCAGTTGCATATGTGTTTATTTACTTGGGTCTGCAGAGGTTGTCTGCGTTTCGCAGGGGAACAGCACTATCTCCAGTTGGTGGTCTTGCCCTTTTGGGTTAGCCTCCGTGCCTGGGTTGTCAGGGTGCTAGGGCCCGCCTCTAGCAGGTCTGTAGGCCCAGGGTATAGCAGCAATGGCATACCGAAGCAAACTCCTGCTGATGGGTCAGTCAGTAGCATGGCTGGACCTAAGGGTGTCCAGCATGGTCAAGTATCTGGAACTCTAAAGATACATTCTTTCATTTGACAAGAAGCTGGGTATGTTTGGCACAGTCCAAAAAGGGGAGTTTTTTGGCCTCGGACAAGACCATCGCTATAAGAAAACTGGTCTATGTGGTCACGGCAAGGAACAGTTCCTTACTTTTGGCCTTTTGATTAAGGCACTAGGGAAGATGCTGGCTTCATTCAAGACCGTTCCCTATACTAACTTTTATTCAGGGCTGTTATAAACAGTATTTTGTCGGCCTAGAAAGAGTGGATCTTGACCTAGCATTATCCAAAGAACTCTGTCCCAGAGATATGCTGGAATTCCTCTTGGTGATTCTTAGCTAAAAGGGTTTGCCAGGTCAGGAAGAGACCATGGCCCAGGGGAAGTAGTCAAGCTCCAAGGGAGCCTTATCTGTCAGCTAGAGCTACCGATGGAGCATCTGGCTTAGGGGCCTGAACGTTCCGGTGGCAGGTTGGTTCTGTCAGAGTACAATCAGACTATACCATACTGGTGATTTACTTAATTTACCAAGGAGGAGCTTGTGCCTTGCCTATTGACATTCGTCATTTCATGAAATGCAGAATTGGCAGGCGATTCGCTGGAGCCGTCAACAAGTGTCTCCGGGAGAATGACCTCTACACCCCGACTGTTTTCCTGACCAAATGTCACAGAAATAGTACCCTGTACATAAGATGTATTGGCGTCCAGGCTCAACAAGAGATTGAACAGCTTGGGGTCAAGGATAAAGGATCCACCCGCATGCGGGGCAGATGTGTTTGTAATCTGGGGGGACCAGTTGTCACTGGTTGTGTCTCTCCCCCCAGTGCCGCGACTTTTGTGGCTTCTATGCAACATTAGAGGAGAACGGAAGCTGGCCTGATTACTCCGGCATAACCCTGACGACCTCTCGGTGCAGGAACAGTAAGGGTGGTAGTAGAGGACCCACAGTCCCTTACATCTTGTCCAGGCCTACTTTGCAGGGGGTATTACATCCTGCCTTGCAACAGGTGAATTAATGGTCTGGCTATTATAGCCCACATTCTCGAGGATCGGGGCTTTCAGAATCAGCGGCAATTCCCTTGATTCATACAAGAGAGCTGGCCTCCAGGACCAGATATCCTACGGTCTGGAAGGCCCATGTTCCTGGTGTGAAACCAGATGGTGGCATCCGTGGAAGTTTGTCAAAGGTAAAATTCCTGCCTTCCTACATTTGGAAAGGAGACGGAGCTAGCCTTAAGTTATATCAAGGATCCGATCTCGGCCTTGCTTCCAAAGGTCGCTTACTTCACACTCTTTGGTCCGGGCTGTTATACAAGGGGTGACGTGCATAAGTCCACTAGTTGGGTCGCCCTTGTGCTCGGATGATTGGCTCTAGTTTTGTCGGCTTACAGGGTCAGCTCCTTGGGCCGATGCACCATATTTCTCTTCATCCTTTAACAAGGAATTGGTGTTCTTGGTTGTGGTAGCCTCCAAGAGAGTTTCAGTATTGGCAACTTTCTTGGTATAGAGCCATACTCAATTATTCTTACAAGTAGAGTGATTTTCATCCTCACCCAACCTTTTTTACCAGAAGGATCTAGTATTCATTTGAATCTAGATATTCTTACCTTCCCTTTTTTCAAAACCTTGTTTCACGGAAGGAAAAGTTATTGCTTTTCTCTCAATTGAGATGAGAGCAGTTAAATACCGATCTGAAGGTTTCAGATATAGAAAGCTGACGTTTTTATTGGGCTGCCAGAAGACCCTAGATGGGCAGGCAGTGTTCAGGTCAGCTATTAAAATGGTTACACTCTCTCTCTCGTTGGAGTAAGAAGGGTTTAGGCATATCTGAAGCGGCTGCTCGGATACGGAAAACTGATGTTGTTGCGCTACCAGGAGGCCCCAGGAAAGGGCAGGCAGCATCTAAAATCAACTGTTTTTAAGGTTGATTCATCAGGTTATTATTCAGGCTTGTGGTTAGAGTAGGATTCCCCTGTTTTTTTGTGGGGGTGCTCCCTACCAGGATGGTAAGCGCTTTATGCGCAATGCATTTCCAAGCCTTTATGACGTAGATTTTCAAGGCCGCAACTTGGTCATCTGTGCTTACGTTCACTAACTCCTATCAGGTGAACATAAGACGGCAAGAGGATGCAGCTTTTTGGCGCAGTATGCTGCAGGCAGCATTATAGGTCCTCACGTCTGATGGCGGTCTGCGTTGTTGGTGTCTCCCTCCCCTCAGTAAGCATTGCTTTGGGACATCCCACATGTAATGGCTATGCAGCTCTGTTTCCCGTGATGTACGATAAAGAAAATAGGATTTTTATAACAGCTTACCTGTAAAATCCTTTTCTTGGAGTACATCACGGGACACAGAGCTCCCACCCCTCTTGTTTGGGGATATTGGGACACTTATTGCTTTGCTACAAAAACTGAGGTACTCCCAGTAGGGGAGGGGTTATATAGGGAGGGAACTTCCTGTTTAATTGATTACACCAGTGTCCATCACCTGAAGGTAGACTCTATAACCCACATGTAATGGCTATGCAGCTCTGTGTCCCGTGATGTACTCCAAGAAAAGGATTTTACAGGTAAGCTGTTATAAAAATCCTATTTTTTGGCCGCTATTCTAAAAATGCAGAGCACTTCTGGCCAGACTTTTCTGGACTGTAGATACCACTGGTTTCTGCCATTTCTGTGTTGATGGCACTGCTTAACATCTTCCGATGTCAAAGGGAGGTAAGCATGATCTTCTGCTGCATTGTTTCCTTGGCCATCTAGGGTCCTCTGTGTTGCCTGTTTTCTTTGTTTCTTCAAAAGTGCTTGAACAGCACATCTTGAAACCACAGTCTGCTTTTGGAATCTTTGCCTGGGAGAGGCCTTGCTGATACATTGTAACTACCTTGTTGCTGTGTGGGCAGAACTTTTCAAGAGCAGCAATTGTTATCATGGTGTCTTGTTTTGTCTTAAACGTTAGTATTCACATATATTAGTCTGTCAGTTACAAGTAGTAATGAATAGGGGGGAGGTTTTTTAACATATGAAAGTTGGTTGATTCATCTTCATTGTGCACCCAACATTTAGGAGCCCATAAAGCAAGTCAAATGTGTGTATGGCAATAAAGTATGTGCAAGCACTATGCTTTAGGATGATCAATTTGAAAATAAGGTTGTGTTTAATTTTCTAATTTTACTTCAATGTTGTGTTGTGTGTTTTTTTTTATTTTTTAATAGTATAACTTGTCTTCTGGATGCTTTTTTTTTTTTTTTTTTTCAGCTCTCAAGAGACCGTAGCCCTTCTAATCCTGAAACGATCACCAGTTTGCCTATAAGTATCCCGCTGAGCACAGTCCAACCCAACAAATTGCCAGTCAGTATCCCTCTGGCTAGTGTTGTCCTGCCAAGCCGAGTAGAAAAGGTATGTTGGTAATCATGCAATGAGATTTGCTGGCTGTTTTACGCTGTTGATAATAGTTTTCAGTTCATTTACTTTGATCTGTAGAGTGATGATAATCCCCAGTTTCAAATATGTAAATATTTGCTTTAGTTTGGAAAAAGTCTCTTTGCTGCCAAATGGTTAAATTGGTATCCTTTGCTAAAAGTCCAATGTGATTTTTCCATTGAGTGACGCAGGAATTCAGAAACAATTGCGCTGTAATTTTGCCCACAGAAGCTGGCAAACATAAAAACCTGTATAACCCCTCCTCTACCCAGCATACCTCAGTTATTTGCTAGTGTCCTAGGATATTGGACAACCTTTTGCAGATACGCCAGAGTCTAATTTTTCTAGCCTTCTTTGTGGAATTTTTCCCTTGACTTTAATCAAGATTTTTGTACAGTTGTTTTTTTTATTTTATTTTTGATGTCAATCAAGTTTCCTTGCTACACTGCTGCTTGAGTCTCTACAGCAGCTATCTAGTTCATTAGCTCATTATCTTTGTAGACCATAGCTGAACCCTGTAATTGCTTTGAATGTGACCTTTGAGCACTGGGCTCTCAATTGTGCTCTTTTCCAGGCCTTCGTGTACTGTGTGTGTGTTTGATAGAGATCGCTGTCCGAGCCATGGCACGGCCCCAGGCATGACCTAACCTCTGATAACTCACTTAGTATGGCTGAGAAACTAGAAGAGATACCTTTCTAATTTAATGATTTTGGTGCCTTTCCAAACTACCAACAACCAGTTTCTCTAAGGTGTAGGGGGATGGGGCAAAGAGATGGGAGCGCCGATATGAGTGGGTCGAGTGCTCTTTCCTCTCAGTCAGGCTAGAGAAGTCATCATTCAGTGTTACTACTAAAGCACCATGTGTCCCCACCATGGGTCTGTGTCCACTGCCTACCTACAGTTGCTTGTTTACCTCCAGTAATCCAAAACCCTCATTAGCACGAGCAGCTGGGGTTTGTGAGCATTGAAGCCTCACTTGGGAAGTATTTTCTATGACATATTCAGTTTTTTCCTCCAGTCTGGTCTAAACCAACATCCTAGCTCTAAACCAACATCCTAGCTTTTGAGCAGCATCCGTGTATAAATCTCAGCCATGCCTGTTCTGTTTCAGAATCCTCTGACCTCTAATTTGTTAGGACCTTTGTTCAGGGCACAGCTCGCATCTCTCTCCACCTAGACGATCATGTGTGTCCCTTCAGGACCATAGTCTGGTTCTCTTTACTATACAGAAGCTGCACTTTGAACCTATTTAGGGATATTCCCTTGTCTTGCCTTACACATGAGATGGCTTTCCTTGTTGCTATCATATCTGCAAGGAAAGTCTGAATTAGCAGCCATATCCAAGTGTTCTTGAAGCCAAAAGCTTCCTTAATCCCCAAGGTAGTCTAATGTCTTCATGAGCATATTGTCCTCTCCAAAGCATTCTAAGGAAATTTCCCTGCAACGTCTAGATGTAGTGCATGCAGATTTCAGCGGGAGTCTTTTTTTAAACGTTTTTTTAAAGTTCTTTTTAAGTTTATTATCAGACAATAGAAATTACAAACTTTGCCAAAGAGCCTTTCACATAAGGCACAAAAAGCCAATATTGTATATACAGGAGATGATCCTTAAATGTATCTCTCAATCAACAGCACCATACCAGACACTTTTACTCAAGGTCTGACATTACACACACACCCCCCCCCCCCCCCTTTTATCCCAACCTTGTGAAAGAGCTATATGGCAACAGGCCTCATCTGTATGTAAAAGGAAACAAAGCACAATCTTTGGAAAAATGTACACCGCAGCAATAAAGCCCAAGCCCCCAATTCCAGCAATGTGTTATACCATACCCTCAGGAAGAACGTTATGCATTTTAATTATCTGCCCAACCCCCCCTCCCCCAGGGTATCATTCGAGTCCACCCAGAAAAACCACACCTTCCTATACTTCTTCTGACATTCTGTTCTAATTTCTTCCACATCCCCAGTGTCAGGTTCTCAGTATATATTCATCTCATTGCTATGAGCTTACGGACACCGAAGAAAAGAAGTCTAACAGTGTTGTAGCCACGGTCCATCTCCTCCTCTTCAATAATTCCCAAAAGGCACCGCAAGGGGGAGCATATATTAGGGAGACCAAATTTATCAGCTATAAACTCTGTCCCCATAGACCACAAAGACCCCATATGCAAGAAATGTCCCTCAGCCCTTTGACACTTATGACAAGTTGAAGAATCTCTCTTATGCAGATGAAATGGACAAACAGGAGTATAGTACATCTGATGAAAGAATCATAACTGAATAATTTTGTCGAGGAGATAACAGCGGTGAGGTGAGTATCAAGCATCTCCTACCACAACTCCTCCGATAACTCTGGTGCAAAAGCAAGCCATCATGTCCTAGCTTGTGCCATCAACTTGGGATCCCTGGGTCCCAAAGCCATACAATAACTGGGAATTCTCTTGCCTGGGTCAGGATCATAAAGTGGCCTCCCTTTTTCTATTTCTAAGGCCCCTTTCACACGGGCGGACCTGAACAGGCGCTCCATGCTTGTCTGAGGCATCAGATGTCAGCGGTGACCGTGTCCGCTGACATCCGATAAAATCAGACGGATGACGATTCATCGCCATCCATCCTGACGGATCGGATGAGATTTGATAAACGAACATGCTGTCCGTTTTTCGTCAGACTCTCCATAGACCAGCAGCGGCGCTCGACAAGCCCCTCCCCGCTCAGTCAGCAGAGAGGGACCTGTCATCCGCCGGCTAAGCAGAGATCAACGGAGAGATCTCCCGCTGAGCTGGCGGACTCCGCTGATGGGTCCGTCCCTGTGTGGAAGGGGCCTGATAATTATGATCTGATGACAAAGTATCTACTAAACAATTTTACATTCTCTTTGATGAAGCCAGAATTGAATAATTATGTTTTTAAACCAGCCCAGTAGCAAATGCATAGGGTTTAATGTATTAAACATTTTGTCTTTGGAGCCTCTTGTATGATCTCTGTTCTTTGTTTTTAGAGAAACAGTCCCAGTCCAGGTTGCAATAGCAGAGATAGCTCCAGCATGGAGAATCAATATGGTGCTACTTCTAACAGCTTCAATTATGGTGCTGTCTCAAAGCCACTGGCTACCTCAGGTATGTTTTACCCTTGTTCATAATATAAAGTTTTAAAGTTTAAAACCTTTTTACAGCCATTTATGACTTGCTAATTGTGACATAGGTGTGTGTATATATTATTTTAGTTTACATTCATCAACAGCAGTTCTAGGGCCTATCCTAAATGGGCCATTCAATGTATATCTAATTGGGTTGACTCTTACATTTTACTAAATCGGAAAATTGTAACGTGTGTGTGTGTGTGTGTGTGTGTGTGTGTGTGTGTGTGTGTGTGTGTGTGTGTGTGTGTGTGTGTGTGTGTGTGTGTGTGCGCGCGCGCGCGCAGTGTGAGACTGATGACTTTTCACCTGTGTTTTTATTGCATCATTCCACTTCAGATTTGCCAACAACTATGTTACACCTCATTTATTTTCAGTCTGGTTGGTTATCACACTATATAGTTTATGGTAACTTTAAATAAGATTGCAAATTCATATTGTACTGTGTATTGTTTTTTTTTTTTTTTAAATCACTAGCTGTTTTGCATGTTCTGTTATTTTCTCAAACCCTAAATCCTACCCATACAGGCAACAGTGTCTCCTAGTTATTTATGCCAAATAACCATAGAAACAGTTTTTGATAAAATGGACTGAATAGATTCAGCCAGTTTACAACCATTCCAGCCTTTTATTAAAATGTAACTCATAAATTTTGTGTAGCAGATTTAGTTATAGTTTAAAAATGCAGTGTTTAAAGTCCATTTAGTTACAGTACAGTTGGATAAATGCGCTACAAACTAATCAAATGTGCGCGAAATTAAAAAAACGTAAAAATATACCACAAAACAAGAGCTGCCCACACTAATATCATAACTAATAATCACAATACTAAAAAGAATAAAAAGGAGAAATGGTGAAAGGCTCCAGTTATCACCACAACATTTGTGTGTAAATATTGACATGCGTTAACATACCATGCGTTGACAATCACATTTAGCATAATAAATCAGATAGGAAAACCTTAGTGTCTTTTGAATACTTAAAATTAAGAGCCAATGTATCGTTGTGCCAGTTGATTATTCGCTATGAAAAATGTATCCAGAACTAGTGTACTATCTCCTCAAGAGATGGAACTTGCTATTTATGCAAATAAGAGGTCTAATGCACGTTTAAATGTAGCGGTTATCCTCAAAGCTACTTCTGGAAAAATAAATAACAATCTGCACATATTGGTTCCTATTCAGCTTAAGGAATACTCAAATCCCTGGCAAATCCTGAAATCAGAGTATTTCATAGCGTAAAACTTTAAAAGTTTGTTTAATAAATATTCTGCTGACAAAGTGGCCGATTAAAAAGCAAGACATCAGCAATAGGCTGCTTGTAATACATTTCCACAAAAATCCAAGATGGTGTCTCGCAATGCATGAGGAGGTCATTCCGCTCCGCTCCGCCCACCTGACGGGTTGGTGTCCCTCTGTGCTTTCTCAAAGGTGTCTTGCCTTTTTATTAATGTTCACTTTGTAAGTCTAATTAGGAGGGGTTGAATGCTATCTGTACAGTCGTACATGCTGTATAACTAAGAAATAGGAATGCAACTTTGACAATTGCCTCGTATTTTAGCATTAGCAAAATGTACTGTTTTTTAATCTATATTCTACCTGGAATTCAGCTGTAAAAAGCTTCTAGGTGAGCAAAATGATTTTGTTAACTTTTTTTTTTTTTGGAAACGTTGAACATTCAATTAGTAGGCACTGTTACACTGTTTTGTGCACTGACACAGCTAGTAAACAAATTCTTTAATAAATATGTTTGTATAGCATCCTTTCTTTTTAGCTTGGAAGAACCCTTGAGATATCTCAGATATCTCAGGCACCCCCTGCTAATGTTCTATCTTGCTGTATATTAACATGGGAACTGGTAATTGCAATATAAAAATAAGGAACTTGGTGTATTGGTACCCAGGGATGTGCTATACAATAAAATTTTCATTTAGAAAATATAAAATAAATCATTATGGGCAGAAAACTAACACTGTAGTGTTAAATTACATTGGTGGTCACTGGTCAGTGGGGAAATGCCCACTTTCTATTATAGTCAACTGAAACTGCCCCCTAGTATAGGTGGTAAGTCAAGTGGTCTCTTATCAGTAGTTAGTATAGCGACACCTTACATTGGTGGTCAGTAAGGCTGTTCCCTCTGTAAGGGGTTACCTCGGTAGCGGGGTGTGTGACCCCTTGGATGGGTTCACTACACACTGAATTTATACAGACAGGCAGTCGAAGACGGTTGAAAGCAAAGGTTTGTGTTTATTCTTCCATCTTGCTGGAAACAAGTGCAAGCATCCAAACAGCATAAATCAAACATAAAATAAACCCTGGCCATTTGGGGCGTCTATCTTCACCACACAGGAACCTATCTATGGAGTCTGGCACAGCCTAGTGCTGGGCAGACACTGCTGGTCATACAGCAGAAAAACAATAGTCTTTTTGATTTTTATCACACAGAAAAATCAATCACCTTCTCACCTCCTCAGAAGACTTTCAGCTCCTGCTCTTTCACTCAGAAAGCCTCAGGATGCAGCAATTCAGTGGTAATCCTCTGGATTACTTATAGAGGCCTTAATTGCCTCATTCTGAACAGCTGAAGTTTTTTAACGCCCTTAGACCTTTTCTGGCTACTTTTGCAGCCGACGCCTAATAACAATTGGTATATTGTCTAAACAAGGCAGACATGTATGTCCCGTCTGTGTCAACACCCACAGATTTACCTGACTTCCTGTCACACCTCCCATGGATGGTCAGAGCAGATGGGTCACCTTAGATTGGTGATCAGTGGGAAAAGGATCACCTTTATATTGGTGGTGACTGGGGGAGTAAGTCAGAAAAGAGCCCCTTTATACGTGTTGCAACTGGGTAGAATGATTTTTACATTTGTAGTCAGTTGGAAGAATGCCCCTTATTGTTAAAGGCTAAAAAGATCACTGATGTGACTAATTACTTAAGAGAGTCTGAATTTGCTCAAGAAACCCTTAACCTCTGGAGGAACCCTATTTGAGAAAGACTGCTGTATGTTGGTTAACTAGTTATCTTTTTTGACGTGAAAGTGATGCAGCAGCTGTGTAGCCTCCAATCACTTTCCCAACGTAGGTGAAAAATTGTAATTGTTACATAAGTGCACAAATGACAACATTTTCTCTAGGGTTAAACTGATTTAAGTCCCAATCCTTTTGGTTGGCCATGTATGTGTCATTTTGCTTTTGTTTTTTTGTTTGTTTTTCTTTTTATTCATGCCTCCATCCACAAATTTTGGGGGATAGCGAAATCTTCCCTGCTGAGACATATTCTGACAGCAGGGTCTCTTTGCTTCCAATTCAGTCATTGCCCTGCAGCCGCTGATCATATTTCCAAAAAAGCTAGTTTCGACAGAAGTTGATCGGCTGTGGCCACATACAGATTGAACACCAGGCTGTTCTTGCTAAACTTGGCAAATGTCGATTCATCTGCGATTTAGTCAATGACATTGTTTCAGAAACCATTCTTTGATTTTAAACTAAAAAGTAAATCAAGTTCATAGTTTTTATTTTATTTATTTATTTTTTGTTTCTTTGCTTTTTCCCAAATTAAACTATTTTCTCTTGACTTTAGGTTTCTTTTACCCAACCTGGTCAAGTTCTCTTAATGGACCAGTTTTGAACAGCCATGGATCAGAGACTGACTGCATGGATGATTCTTCTAATTCAGGCACTCTTTCAAACTCTGGGGGATCTAGAAGTTCCACCCCTTCACATCACCAGCAGTCCTCTCAGCGCTCACCTGCTCACTATCACATGTCTGATAGTCCCCATGGGTTTCCAGATCCAAGTAAGATCTCTGGTGATGGAGACTTTTATACCAGCGATGCAGAAGTGGAGGCCAAGAGGCGAATCATTTTCACTATAACTAGTGGCGGAAGCTCCTCAGGGAGGTCACCATCAAATAAACATAGTCCATTGACAGCAACTATTCGGATGGAGAGTGGCCCAGGTCAGGATGGCAGGAGGAAAGGGAGCCGACGCAAAAGGTCCTCTGCAGGAAACTACAGCCTGGTAGTTTCTCCTAAACGTAGATACCATCCATCTTTTGGACTGAGTGGCTATACTTCAGGATCTCCAATGAGTATCAACTCAATGGTAAATAATCACTGTTAAATAGTATTCGATATTGGCAATACACGTTTGGTTTTGGTTCCTTTTTAAAGGCTAAGTTCACTTTTTAATGTATGTTGCACGGTATACCCATGTGTAGGGCATAATGTATACCCACGGCAGACTGCATGTAGTTCTCAATCAACTCTGAGGGCACTGATGAGCACCTTTGTTGCCCATTCACACTACCTCAAGCTGTCCAACAGACAGTCTGTACAGAGGAACAGGCAAGAAAGCTGGAGGTGTCTGCACGAGCCTGACACTGCACCTGTGATCTACTGATGCTCTGCTGAAAAAAATAATAAATGCACTTTTTCCTGCAATAATATGGGCATTTATTATATTTTTTTCCAGGAAAGTGAACTTTGCCTTTAAATAAGGTACTGCTTGGAAGTGAACATTCTCTAGTTAACAGGTTTGTTGTGTAACCTAATTCTAAGAATGCATTTTTTCCTCATGATTGCTGAGTATGTATTAAAATATTGCACCAGATAAACGCCTTGTATGTCTGTCTATAATGTAAAAATGATTTGTTTTAAGTGGGGGAAGGATTAGAACATCTGAGTTTTTATATGGGGCTCCGTTTGCAACATTTTTTTTTACTTACTGTCCCCTTGACATTGGTTTTACTGGACAGCAAGTAAGAGTAAACCTCAAATACATAAAGGAAAAGGGGAAGGTGAGCCTGCCTAGAGCAAAGGCTGCTACATCCCCAATAGCAAAGTAAACACAAATGTTCTCCCGTGGGTTTTTAATGCACCAGCACACAATATTTATTATAAAAACAATATGCTTTATTGTACAATACGCTAAAAGATGGCTATATATACATCAATACTCTGGCGTGTTATGATAAAAACATGACAAACAGCCCCTGAGCGTTAGACAGAGAGACATTGTTATGCAGACTTGATTCTGCCCATAAGTCTCTGTTTTTATCATAACATGTCAGAGTATTCTGTGTGTATATACTGTATTTATTAGCGTATAACACTCACTTTTTTACGCTGCAAATCGGTTGCAAACAGTGTGTGCGTGTTATACGCCAATACTGCAATTTGGGCTGCCTCGGAGAGAACGGGGAGGGGGGCGGGACGAGCGCTGTCAAGATTACATACAGCGAGAATCTCCTGCTTACTCAACGGCCTCTGTAATAGGAAATCCCGTCTCCTGGGCTGGCATTGGACCAATGTTCTGTCTATCATAGAAGCCGGCCCAGGAGGACTTTGTATTAAAGAGGCTGCTGAGTAAACTGAGGGCACTCATCCCGCCCCCCTCCCTGAGCTGGGCATTGATCAGGCTGCATTTATGGCAATTGGGAGGCTGCAGATGGGCATTAACCAAGCTGAATTGGTGGGCAATTGTGAGGCTACAAATGGGCATGGATTAAGCTGCATTGATAGGCAATGGTGAGGCTGCAGATAGGCATTGATCAAGCTGCATTGATGGGCAATTTTGAGGCCGCAGATAGGCATTGATCAGGCTGCATTAATGGGCAATGACCCTTATTTTGCTTCAGAGTACTTTATTTAAAATTTCGATTTTTTTCCTGAAATTTCCCTCTTAAAATGAAGGTGCTTGTTATACGCCGATAAATATGGTATATAGCCATCTTTTAGTGCACTGTACAATAAAGCATATATAATAGAAAGTATAATCTTAAGCGCTAGCCAACGGTGAAAATGAATGAACATTTAAATTATATATGTGTGCAATCAAACAAACTGCTGCTCAAATCTAAATGTGCTAACGACAAAACAAGTGGTATGAATAAGGTAAAGGTGATGAGCGCAATTATGCACTAACCAATATAGGACAGTGAAACACTGATTCAATAAGCAAACAAACCATAAAAATCCATGTGGTGAAACCAAAAATTAGCAAAATTACTATGAATAAATAATAACCCAGAGTATGTAAATTCAAACTCCTAAAAATGGCTAAGCTCACAAAAGAGTGAACTTATAAAATTTAATAAACCGAAGATTTAATAATACGATAATCAAGCTGAGTCTTCGCAAGTATTGAGCTCACAGAGCGCTTACCTCTCTGATGTGGGAAAATAGCCTGAAGAGATCCATCCTTAAGCCAGGTATATGGAGACTGGAGCGTCCTCTCAACTGTATGTAGAATCTTGGTCTTTGACAATATGGAGACTCGCAGAGGGATGTGGATGGATTACCGAATAAAAAGAATATAATTACCATATTGTTATCGGATGGGGTTATGGGTTCACTCCTGTCTAGTCTATCCATAATTTATAGCTTATGCTATGATTATCCAGCATTTGGACGACTTGCTGGTCATGGTATAGGGATTACAATAATGTATTTCCCCCAGTTATTATCCATTCAGGTTTTTTCTAACCATTTTTTCATCCCATTTTTAATAGTTTGTGATGGAGATTTCCATTTACCACACACTTATATTTTAAGTATTTTAATAAATCTTATTAATACATTTTAATATTAGCCAATGTAATGATTCTCAGGATGTTGATACTTTATCGTTAATCGGCACTATGTCGAATGTTTCTATTTATTTTATTTCCTTGATTAGATTACTCTTTGGGATCAGGATATTTTTCATCTTCCTTGTAAGGTTGATGGGAATCGTAAATATTTCTCTAATAATGAGTTGTCGATCACCAAAGATTCGTTTTAATTATTCCTAATGCAATTTAAATCTTGCCCATTACTGTTTCCCATATGAAAAATGGCCGCGATAGCTTGAGAACACATTCAGTCCTCAAAATGGCCGCGGATCTATTTCCGCTTATTGGCATATATAAGGAAGTATCGCTCAGCCAATCGGAAGCCTCTGATGAAGTCGCGTGTCGTGACGTAACGTATAAGGTACGAGCCAGACGTGACCGGAAGTGACGCGAAACCCCGTTCGTCCGACCGGAAGTGTTTGGATTTGGCGTTTTTTGCTTTACATGCTTGTAAGCATATTTTTAGTCTCAATAAATCCCCATTTAATTTTGATATACTTCACGATGGGAGTCTATATTCTTCTTTTTCTTTGGTAATCCATCCACATCCCTCTGCGAGTCTCCATATTGTCGAAGACCAAGATTCTACATACAGTTGAGAGGACACTCCAGTCTCCATATACCTGGCTTAAGGATCTCTTCAGGCTATTTTCCCACATCAGAGAGGTAAGTGCTCTGTGAGCTCAATACTTGTGAAGACTCAGCTTGATCATCGTATTATTTACTCCATTTGGCAGTCGTTTTGGATGAATTTTTTCTGTGGAATTATTCACTTACATCACATGTTCACTTTGAAGTTTTTTCTTCAGTTTATTTAATTTTATAAGTTCACTCTTTTGTGAGCTTAGACATTTTTA
The DNA here is from genome assembly GCF_905171775.1 of Rana temporaria. Lineage (NCBI taxonomy): Eukaryota > Metazoa > Chordata > Amphibia > Anura > Ranidae > Rana > Rana temporaria. The sequence continues at coordinate 401,577,038 of NC_053489.1, read as the reverse complement.
GGAGTTTGAATTTACATACTCTAGGTTATTATTTATTCATAGTAATTTTGCTAATTTTTGGTTTCACCACATGGATTTTTATGGTTTGTTTGCTTATTGAATCAGTGTTTCACTGTCCTATTATGGTTAGTGCATAATTGTGCTCATCACCTTTACCTTATTCAAAGCATATATAATGCTATTTTTTTTATTTTTTTTTAAATGTCCATTGAAGGACACAAGAAGTCTTGTAGTGTCCCTGCTGCCTACTGGAGATTTGTACACACACAAAATTGTAGATCAGCCCTGCAAATCTACTCCCAGCTTACCTCAGATTTGGCTTTTTGTACTAGAAAGATGAGCATCTTTACTATAGCACTGCTGAGAAAAGAATCACATCGCTCTTGGGCTGGTCTCATCTCTAAGCGACTATCAAGATCAGCCTTTTCTCAGCTTGAATAAATAGTGTCGTAATCGGCCTTTTTTGGTTTGGACATTGCAGGGCTAACCTGGAATGTGACCCTTGGGCACTGGGTTTCCGGCATGTGGTGCTTTCTGGACCTTCATGCACTGGTAAATATTAGCCACTGAGCATTTTCCCAGTGTGTGTGTGTAAGCCATTTGGTCTGACCACCAGAAGCTATGTAGAAGGTGTTAACACTAAGGGATTGAATGATGACGTCATCTATTGGGTGGAGTGCATGTGCTCTGTAGCCTTTCCAGCATACATCCTTGAAGCACCTTAAGCTGCTGCTTCGGCTAGCAAAAGCCACATAGAACTCAGATTCTCGATCAACTTTTCCTGCTTGCCAACACTGAGGTCATCCTTGGCTGCCTGATCCTACCCCTTCGCCCAGTGTTTGGGTTAGTGGGTATCTGAGGCTTGCCTTTTACCCGGAACCAAGTTGCCCTGTGGTTTATTATGTCCCATGGTAGAAACAGGAACCCGTCCTACTGAATCGAGTGCTTCTAGCTAACATTTGCCATGCTGCTTTCATTGCATCCCTGAGGTCCTGGCCAAAAAGCCTTAAATTATACCCTCTACTAGATTCTATGCTATCGTCTTGAGTTTTCCCTAGCATCTTCAGTTGTGGCAACCTCTGCTCCATCCAGGGAGGATTTTGTTGCATTCATGTAGGACTTCGAGCTAAGTAGCATTATTGCCGACTCTGACTGCAGAGGTGATAAGCATGCTCCTGCACCTTTTCCTGCAGAATCTCTATTGGCGCTGCTGAGACTTTAATGCAGAGTCTCTTCAGTTTTTTGATGAACCTGCGTTTGAGGAATTTCAGTCTCCTACCTTTACTCCCAAATTGAAAGAGAATGATTCAGCTCTTATTGAAGTGGTGCATACCCCTTTTAAACATGAGCAGCCGGTGACCTCTATCAGTACTGTCTGTGTGGGTTCCCTAAGGGTCCACGACCCCTGCAATTCTGGTGCACCCACTGTTTACAGTCTTCTATGGGTGGGGGCTGGAACAATCCTGACAAGCTGTTTGTACCTCCCAAGCACCTGCCAGCCTTGTACTGGTTTGAGACCGAATGTGTTACAAAGTGGGCTGCCCCTTTGTGGATCATGCAGTATCCCAGCAAAATAAAAGGTCTACTATTCATGTGGAGGCATGTGCCTCTCTTTAGGTACTTCACTGATAAACTTGTGGAAGCCCTTTCTAGGCCTGTGTTCTCCCTTTTAGTTTCTATAATACAACCTGTCTTTGACAGTGCAGCAACCTCAATCTGTCAGACCCCGACTGACTGGTCTAAGGCTGTCATGAGATCTGATCAATATGGCAGTTAATCCTTTTTGGTTTTAGAGCATTTGGAACTTATGTCTGCAGCCTTGAGTTACAGCATAGATGGGTTGTTGGTCACCTGCCTCATCTCTTGTATGAGTCCGTCAGTAAATGTGTTAAAGTGCTGGGCTGCAGAGCCTGCATGCAAAGAGAACATCTGCTCCACATGACCTGAGAGGGATAATGCCACTTCGGAGCTACTCTCGATGCTGTGTGCTGATGCCACCAGTGCTTAGAGTACTTGTTTGCCTCAGCAGAAGAAGCCTTTGGGGCAAAGTCTGGGAAATCTCATTCTGCCTGACTCTTTGCTTTTGCAAATACTGCAAGTCCTGGGATTGATTTTAACAACATTAGAAGGCAGTCTCATTTGCAAAGTTCCACTACAGATATGCGCAACATAACCTTTTTTTTTTTTTTTCATCATGAGACATGTCAGTCCAATCCTTGGACACTCATTCGTCTTTGCCCACGAAGACCAGATGGTCTCTAGCTTGGTGACTCAAGAATCCTGCTCTGGAGTCAGGAAAGTCCTGTCTTCTGGAAGATCCTTACAATCATGTCAGGCTGGGGTAGAGTCCTGGGCACCTTATCTGTGCAAGGCATTTGGAAATTGGCAGAATCTCCTTTCTCGGTCAGCATTGTGGAACGTGGAGCAATTTAGTTGTCCCTTTTTAATGCTGGACCCCACAACAGGAAAGGTTTTCTAATTTGGTTTTAGTAAGACAATGCCACAATATGGGCATACTTTAACCAACAGGTAGGAAACCGAAGTCTTGCTGCAGCAAGAGGGGTCAATCCTGTCCTAGGCATAACTTCATGTTGCAGCCTTGTTAGTTACCACCTGCCACCTGTTCATACCCAGGATGTAGACGACCTCTAGTAGCAGCACCTGGACCCAGGGGTTGTTGTCCCCATACCCAAAAGTGTTCCAGGACCTGTTACAGGTGGGTGGCTCTTTATTCAGATCTCCTGGCCTAAATGCTTAACTACAGACTTGTTTGTCGCCAGGTATAGGGATACTCTAGCAGTGGAGCCTGTGGTTGCTTCCTGATCTACACATTTCATCCCCTGACACTTCTGCATTGGCTTCACAGGATTGAGATAATGGTCTTTCTTGTCGTCCTAGTTCCCGTCTTGCCCAGGGAGATGTACTCTGACCTGGTAAGACTTTTTACAGATTTTCCTGGCTCTGCCAGATTGTTCATATTATCTTGTTAAAATGTGAACTAGAAGTCCCTGTTGCAGTGGCAGATGGGGGCTTATAGTTTACTAATTTCCAGATCTGTGTGAATATGACGCAGATGTGCGTCGCCATTACCTCTGCATGCTGAGCATATGTATTGGAGGCTTTCTTTTATAAAAAAAAAAAACCTTTCTGTTCTTGCATAAGGATCTAGTTAGTGTTGAACCCAAGACCTTCTTTTCTACCTAAAGCTGTTTTAACATTTCACTTCAACCAGAAAATTGTTCTTCTGCTCTTCTTCTGTCTGACTCCAGATAATCTGAAAGAAATCTAATTTAAATGCTTGTATGTAGCTTTGGCTGTTGGTTTTATCTCTCAGAAACTGCCTTTCATAAAGATTGACTGCCATTCATGATGGTCCCCAGCTTCTCTTTCCACCCTTTCTAAATAGCTGAGACAGACCATCATTCAAGCTTATGGTCTTAAGGATCAAACGTCACTCCTGTCGGGGCTCACCCCACCTCTTGGGCTCTTCAGCTAAAAATCAGTTTCTCAGATTCACATGTTCTCCAAGTTTTACCAGGTGAATGTTCAGGCCTAATCTGATGCCAGCTTCAGGCTCAAGGTCCTTCAGGTGGCTTTGAGCTGCTGGCAGATCCTATTTCTTTTTTTGTGGGCTTGTTTGCATTATGCCACCCCTTCGCTTAACAGTTTTTTGATGTCCCAACAGTACAAGACTTCCTTTGTTCCTCAATGAACAAGTATGAAATTACTCCTTTATTGTACTCGCCGTAAAATCCTTTTCTTGGAGTCCATTGAGGGACACAGGTCCCATCCTTTTTTTGCTTAATCATGTTCTTTGTACGACTTCAAAACAGGCATGCTTGAGAGTAGGCAGGATTATCCTGGACTGGCCTACAATTTTTTTTTTTTTTGTTTGCAAGTGTCAAACCCACCTGTAGGGGACAGTATAACCAACAGTACTAGACTTCCTGTATCCCTCAATGGACTCCAATAAAATAATTTTACAGTACAAAAAAAAATAGGGTGATTTAGCAGATAAAATCTAAAACAGATTAACATTAAACACAGAAACATAATTTTTGTATTTTTTATATATGGGCACTAATTTATACTTTTAACGCTTAGATAATCTGTCATTAAATATTACTTATTTTCTAGGTAAATAACATTAATCAACCTTTGGAGATCACTGCTATTTCATCTCCAGAAAACTCGCTGAAAAGTTCCCCTGCCCCATACCATGATCATGAATTGCCACCAGTTTTAAAAAAAGAGAAACCCTTACTGCCAACTAATGGGGTTCATTACTCACCTCTCACAACAGAAGATGAGATGGAATCTGATGAGGAGGTCCACAGTACAAGGTAAATATTTCTTCATCCAAAAAAAGGAACATCATTTAAAAATGGTTGCCTAGTTCATGAATTTGCAGTTCATAACTCTTTTGTGGGGCTCTTGCAGATTTTTAAATGAGAGGGATTAGAACACCTCTCAGTTTTTATTGCCGTCTGTGTCCCTGTTGGGGAGATTCACTCCCTCTATTTTGTCTTGTTTACTGTTATAGAAAGTAAAAGAAATATCCACATTTTGGGTTGACACAAGAACAGTAATAGAGGGGAAATCATCCAATGTGGACACTAGTTCTGGTGACAGATTGGCATTCCCTCGCTTTCGAGGGATATCGTCTCACTTCCTGTTTTGGCTGTGGTACAAGAAGTAAAAAGGAATCTTCCCTTGCACTATTCAAAATAAAAAAGACGTTTGCCTTTAGTTACACTTTAGATTTTCATATGGCTGTTCATGAATTAGAGAGATTTCCCATAAAACAGGCAGAAAGATGTCTGCTTGACCATGGCAAATCAGCTTTGGGCCATTAGTAAATCAGTTTCCATGAAGTCAGCAACAATGTTTAGGTAGGTGGTATGTGTCAAAATAACTTCCACATATTCAGGACCCAAGGTTTCACAGAAGAACATTGCCCAAAGCATCACACTGTCTCCACCGCCTTGCCTTCTTCCCATGCTGCATTATGGTGCCATCACTTCCCCAGGTAATTGATGCACACTCAAATGGCCGTTAACACGATGTAAAAAAAACAGGCCGCCTTATTGCATTGTTCCGTAGTGCCGTTTTGAGTCTCGCATGCCGCCGATTGTATGTGATTTTGACTGTGGGTGTGGATTAGCATGGGCACCCTGACTGGTCTGTAGCTATGCATACACAACAAATTACGATGCCCATTTTCTTTATCGTACACCACGGGACACAGAACCTTTATCTTTACATAATGGGTTAAGGGTCACCAGCGGTGATTGGACACTCGCAACCAATTGAAGACAGTTCCCCTCCATATCTCCCCTCCCATCAGGGAAGCACCTCAGTTTTTTCGCCAGTGTCTAAAAGGTGTTGACCACGCGAGGATGTGCTAAGGATAGCGCTGCTTAAGAAGACCCTCCTGGGGGAGAAGGAGCTATGCTTTGGGATCGATCCAAGACGCTAATAGTTATGCTGAAACTGGATGGGATCCGGGCCTCCTGGACGAGGCGTCGCCTGTAAGGTCTCTCTTTGGAGGACTGGGCTTTGGGGTCCAGCACTTTCGCTACGGCAGCTAAAAGTCCTGGTTGGAGTCTTTTACAAGGCCCAGGGGAGAGGTATCCATTAAATAGGAACCCATATCCCTGAAGGTTGGCACACAAAACCCACCGAGATGGGTGAAGATTGGTGCCGTCAAAAAACCTGCGGCGGGTGTAAAGGTAAGGGAAAAACAATCCTAAGAACAAGCTTAACCACTTAAGGACCGCCTAACGGCGATATACGTCGGCAGAATGGCCCGGCTGGGCACATCAACGTATATGTACGTTGATCTTTAAGCCCAGCCGTGGGTCGCGGGCGCGCTCCCGCGACCCGGTCCGAAGCTCCGGGACCCGCGGACCCGATCGCCGCTGGAGTCCCGCGATCGGTCCCCGGAGCTGAAGAACGGGGAGAGCTGTTTGTAAACACGGCTTTCCAGTTCTTCACTGTGGTGGTGTCATCGATTGTGTGATCTCTTTTATAGGGATCCACAATCGATGACGTCACACCTACAGCCACACCCCCCTACAGTTGTAAACACACATTAGGTGACAGCCCCTTCAGCGCCCCCTGTGGTTAACTCCCAAACTGCAACTGTCATTTCCACAGTAAACAATGCATTTTAAATGCATTTTTTGCTTTGAAAATGACAATGGTCCCAAAAATGTGTCAAAATTGTCCGAAGTGTCCGCCATAATGTCGCAGTCACGAAAAAAATCGCTGATCGCTGCCAATAAAAATGCAATAAAACTATCCCCTATTTTGTAATCGCTATAAATTTAGCGAAAACCAACTGATAAACGCTTATTGCGATTTTTTTTTTTTTTTTACCAAAAATAGGTAGAATATGTATCGGCCTAAACTGAGGGAAAAAAAAGTTTTTTATATATATTTTTGGGTGATATTTTTAATAGCAAAAAGTAAAAAATATTGAATTTTTTTCAAAATTGTCGCTCTATTTTTGTTTATAGCGCAAAAAATAAAAACCGCAGAGGTGACCTAATACCACCAAAAGAAAGCTCTATTTGTGGGAAAAAAAGGACGCCAATTTTGTTTGGGAGCCACGTCGCACGACCGCGCAATTGTCTGTTAAAGCGACGCAGTCCCGATTTGCAAAAAGGGGCCTGGTCCTTAAGCTGTATTTTGGTCCGGGTCTTAAAGTGGTTAAGGATCCTTTTCAAACTATGAGTAGGGTGTCTTCTCTTTTTTGGCCACTAGAAGGAGTAAAGAGCTGAGTTTCACTCACCTCACTCTGCAACAATGTCAGATCCGTAGGACAAGGCACATTCCTTCCGCTGCAGAGCTCTGCATAAACACGCCACAGCTCCTATCCTCCTAAAACGCTGAATAGAAAGCCGCATGGAATAAGCAGGGGGAGGCTCTCCCTGATCCCTCACAGCCGCCATAATGCCCTAGGTCGCACGCACGGGGCACGCTTTACCGGCAGGGGAAGGAGGATCTGAGCATGCACAGGCGCGGGCACGTGGCTTCAAAAGATGGCGCTCAAACAGGAGCCAGAGGATCGTGGAGGCTGGCAGCTCTTCCCTTGGGGACACAGCAGCAACAGAAGGGGCACGCAAGCTCTAGGTGGTTTGGTAGGCCACTACCAAGAGAGACACCCACTCTTTGGCGTGAAACTGTGTGTTTAAGTTGTATATTATACTATGTATATTGCTAAACTGAGCACAGTAGTATATGCTGTTGGTACCTCGGCTTGTTGCTTGGTAATATGTCTTCCCTTAGAAAGAATTCAGGGACTAAGAGGGACAAGAAAGCACCGCCGCCTGAGACAGGAGGCTCTAGCCATACCTGCTCGGTACCTTCCTCCCCTGTAAATCCTGATATACCAATACAGGAGGAGCCATTGCCACTATCAGCAGTAACCATTTCCCCAGTGGCATCTGGGCCTACATATGTCACTCAGGACACTTTTTTTTGCAGCCATGGGGACAAAAAGCGGAGCAGATCTCCTTCGGCGGTTTTAGATCCTCTTTCAGAAAGATCTGAAGAGGAGAAGGATGAGGATGAGGTAACACCTACAGAGGACAGGGATGTGGAGTCGGACGGATCAGGGATTTAAGAAGAACTCTTTTCTGCTTCCCAAATGCTAAGATCACAGGTACAATGTTAGCCAGCCACAAAAACTAAAGAAGACCTGGCCCAGAAAAACAAGAAAGAGTGGGGTTCAAGGGCTAAAAAGCAAAGCCCCAAAGCCTCTGCATGCGGAGGCGCCCCTGCTCGGCCGAGTGGGGGGGCAGCTTCGTCCGTTTTCAGCGGCATGGCAGACAGAAATCCAGGATGGATATGTAGTATCCACAATATCCCTAGGGTACAAGCTGGAATTTCGAGAGATCCCACCTTCTCAGTTCCGAAGCTCAAGGCTTTCCAAGGATCCTTTAAAAAGAACGTCCTTCTTCAAAGGATTGGATCACTTGCTGTCCCAAGGGGTGATCACAGAAGTACCCTAAAGGAGCAAGGTTTAGGGTTTTATTCAAACCTCTTTGTAATCCCAAAGCCAAACAGATGTCGGACCCATTCTGGATCTAAGATCTCTAAATCAGTTTCTGAACATTCGCCATTTCCGAATGGAAACTATTCGATCAGTGGTCGCCACCCTACAAGGCGGAGAGATCATGGCATCGATAGACATCAAAGACGCATATTTACATGCGCCTATCCATCCCGCTCACCAAAGATTCTTAAGGTTTGCGGTAGAACATCGCCACTTCCAGTTTGTGGCTCTGCCCTTTGGTGTGGCTACCGCACCTTGGGTATTTACTTGGGTAGCCCCTCTGTTGGCAAATCTCAGAGCACAAGGCATAGCGATAACAGCTTAACTAGACGGTCTACTATTTATAGATCAGTCCGTGGCAAAATTAGATCACGCTGTGCTCACCACTATAAGATACCTGGAGCATTTAGGATGGATTGTAAACTTGCAAAAATCCTCTACAAGCCCAAAGAAGGGTAGAGTACTTGGGCATGATCATAGACACAGCCCAAAGTCTGGTATTCCTACCAGAGCCATAGATCAAGTCACTTAAAGGACCTGATCCACAAGGTCAAGGCAAACAAGACCATCTATTCGCCTTTGCACGAGGCTATTGGGGAAGATGGTAGCCTCCTTCGAGGCCATCCCTTATGCCCAGTCTCACTCAAGACAACTTCAAAATGGTATTCTAACTACCTGGAACAAGAAGATGAAAGCGCTGGATTTACCCATGCGCCTGTCTCCACAGGTGCGCCAAAGCTTCAGTTTGTGGTTAAAAACCAGAAACTTGCGGAAAGGAAGATCCTTTCCCCCAGTCACCTGGAAGGTGGTGTCTACGGATGCAAGCCTAATAGGCTGGGGTGCTGTATTGGAAGAAGCTTCAGCCCAGGCAACCTGGGCCATGACCGAAAGAAGCCTGCCTGTCAACATACTGGAAATTCAGGCAGAATACTTGGCTCTCAAAACCTGGACAAGCAGGTTGCAGGGCCACCCTAGTTCGGATTCAATCTGACAATGCTACTGCAGTAGCTTACATCAATCACCAAGGAGGCACCTGCAGGGCGCTCAGGAGGTGAATCGAATTTTGACTTGGGCAGAAGAACACATACCTTGTCTCTCTGCAATTCTCATTCCAGGGGTAGAAAACAGGCAAGCGGACTATCTGAGTCGCCAGCAGCTGTCACCAGGAGAGTGGTCTCTCCACCCCGAGATCTTTCAGGCCATATGCCAGAGATGGGGGACCCCGGATATAGACCTGTTGACTTCCAGATTCAACAGGAAGTTCGACCACTTTGTGTCCAGGACAAGAGATCCTCTGGCCTACGCATCGGATGCTCTGGTGGTCCCATGGAATCGGTTCTTACTGATCTATGCGTTTCCTCCGATCGTTCTCTTACAAAGGCTACTCTGCAGGATCAAGAAGGAACGAATTCCTGTAATCTTAGTGGCTCCAAATTGGCCCAGAAAACCTTGGTACGCCGAGATCATAAAGATGGTGGTAGGAACACCTTGGAAGCTTCCGCTTCGTTACAACCTGCTGTTGCAAGGTCCAGTGTTCCATCCTTCCTTACAAACGCTAAGTTTGACGGTTTGGCTGCTGAGACCCACATTCTGAGGAAGAGAGGGATCTCGGCTCCAGTGCTTTCTACAATTATTGCCAGAAAGCCAGCTTTCAGACTTATTTTTTACAGAGTCTGGAAGGCATATGTTTCATGGTGTGAAACCAACAAATAGAAACCTCAAAGATATGACATAAATAGGATTCTTGCCTTTTGCCAGCTAGGAGTGGATATGAAATGAGTCCTTGGTACCATTAAGGCTGAAATATCGTCTCGATCAGTCTTCTTTCAAAGACCACTGGCATCTCATTCCCTAGTGCGGGCCTTCATTCAGGGAGTACTGCGGATCAATCCGCCAGTCAAGTCTCCCTTGTGCCCATGGGATCTGAATCTAGTATTATCAGTGTTGAAGAAGCAACCCTTTGAACCTATTCGCCACAGTCCACTGATTCTTTTAAGCAGGAAGTTGGCCTTTTTGATTGCCATCTCTTCGGCTAGAAGAGTATCTGAATTAGCAGCTCTTTCCTGTAAAGAGCCTTATTTAGTTTGTCATAAAGACAAAATTGTACTACGACCCCATCCTGCCCTACCTAAGGTGGTGTCGGATTTTCATTTAAATCAGGACATTGTCCTGCCTTCCTTTTTTCTTGGATCCGTAGACAGCGGAGGAAAGATTATTACACTCTCTAGATCTCATGAGAGCAGTAAAGGCGCATCTGCAGGCAACCGCTCAAATACTTAAAACAGATGTTTTGTTTATTTTGCCAGATGGTCCCAAGAAGGGACAAACGGCATCAAGATCCACTATCTCCAGGTGGTTTCGACACAATTATTCAAGCCTATGGTTTAAAGAATAGGACTCCTCCTTTTTCTGTTAAGGGGCACTCTACCATGACGATAAGTGCTTCATGGGCAGTGCACCACCAGGCTTCGGTGACTCAGATCTGTAAAGCTGCAACTTGGTCCTCAGTCCACACAATTTCCAGATTTTATCAGGTGGACATGAAAGGGGACAGGAGGATGCCACCTTCGGGCAAAGTGTGCTGCAGGCAGCAGTATAAAGCTTCTAGTCCATGGCGGCCTGCTTGTCTCCCCCCCTTCATATGGAGCATTGCTCTGGGACGTCCCATTATGTAAAGATTAAGGCTCTGTGTCCCGTGGTGCAAGATAAAGAAAACAGGATTTTTAAAACGGCTTACCTGTAAAATCCTTTTCTTGGAGTACACCACCGGACACAGAGGTCCCCCCCCCCCCTTCTTATGGGAACCTTATTGCTTGCTACAAAACTGAGGCGCTTCCCTGGTGGGAGGGGTTATATGGAGGGTAACTGTCTTCAATTGGTTGTGCCAGTGTCCAATCACCGCTGGTGACCCTTAACCCATTATGTAAAGATAAAGGCTCTGTGTCCCGTGGTGTACTCCAAGAAAAGGATTTTACAGGTAAGCTGTTTTAAAAATCCTGTTTTTTTTTTTTTGTCTTCAACACATTAACCTTGGGGGCAAGACCTTTACTTCCCACTCACTTTCAGATACCATTGATTGTAACAAGATAATGTTATGTATTTAACCTTTTTAAGTGATCATAACATTTTAGCTGATTAGTGTATATTGTGTTAATCTAAGCCCAGGTTCACACTGGGCTGCGGGAGTGAAGCCGTGCGAGTTCAGCTGAACCTGCACGATTTCACTCCCACTGGCAGTCCCGATTTCGGCCGCGATTTCAGAGACATCTGTGCAGGTTTCTGCACAGATGTCAATGTAAATCGCGGCCCGAAATCGCAAAACGTAGTACAGGAACTACTTTTTGAAATTGTTGCAGCGCCGCAGATGCCGCGTCGCACCGATTTAGGACAGTGACAATTGCGGCAAATGCCGCCGATTTGAGATGTCAATTTTGACATCTCAAATCGTACCAGTGTGAACCAGGCCTTAATCTGTGTTAGTTGAGGCAGCAGCTATTTATTTTTATTTTTTTTGCATGCTTTTCCTTTTAAATGCACATTGTGTGTTTTTGGTTTACATATTTTTCCCACTTTTTGGTATATATTGTTTACTGAGCCATCTAACTATAACTGTTTTTATTTGGGCAGTGCTTCTCTGAACACTCCACACTAAAAAAAATGGTTTAAATGTGTTCATTGCTGCAACTAAAGCTGGTATATTTGTACAACACCAGACACACAGGTGTACAGCTAGTACTGTGTAGTTTTATCTTTTTTATATCCTTGACAGTATTACTAGCTGTGCTTTTGAGGTCTCCCATCTTATGCAAAAAGACTGTATTGTTTTTTTAACATTTATTGTCACTATTTTAGGCACTGTTATGAATTGTTTCATTTCTGTGCTCTCAAGGACCTAACTATTTTACAGTGTCCTGAGCAACCAGACACAACAAACTGGAGACTTGTTTAAATTTTCAATATGCAACACATTGACACCCCCATACAGAATAGGAGCTTTGTATTTTTGTGAATAAAGAGGTTGCACATCACCTTTTTTTTTAAATGAATATAAAGTTAGATTTCACAAGGTTGAAAATGTACACAATTGTAAAACATCCGTCCTGCCATTGTTTCTGCTGAAATGTGTGAATATCATGAAATGTAGATGTCAGACTTTACTCAAATTGTGATACTCTGCAAAGAAAATTTCCAAAAATTGGGCCCATGCTGCTCACTGCTAGATCAAAGTCTATTTTTACAAGCAGATAATCGGACAGTTATCAAGAAAAGAGCCCTGATGCATGTGGCACACAAAGTGTTTAGTGATCAGGCGATACTAGTGGAGACAAAGTCTCTTTATTGCTACCTTTTGATAAATTGAAGTATCAATAAACACAAATTTTTTATTTTATGATATTGAGTCCCCTTAACTTTTTTTTATTTTCTCCTAACAGAGCAGACAGGAAGAGCTCTAGTTTATGTTTTGAGAGCAAAGATTCCCCACACAGGAGTGAAGGAGAAAGAGGTAGGTCTTGAAAACTATTTCCTGACATTTTCTTCATTGGCTCTTTTTTTTTTCCTCCTGACTTTACCAAAACCATTTTCCCCCATTATTGATCCTTGCTTTCCCCTCCACCACTTTAGGTCTACCGTACCCCAGCAGAAAATCCTCTTGCGAGAGTGTAGGCAAATGGAAATCCACCTTCTCCCCGATCTCTGATGCAGCTCCCAGCCGCACCCCTGACAGCCCCGCAGCATCCCCACGCTGCAGTACTCATTATTCATCTGGTGATGGGGCTCGTCGAGGTTCTGGGGATATGAGCCCAGGGTCAGCTAGCAGTCTTGGCGAACACACCCGAGCAGACGTGGGCAGAGTACCAGAGGCAAACTTGTTCCTGAGTAAAAAGTTGGCATCTGATGGTGGAAAGAGAGAGGAGAGGGGTCCAAGCTCAAGAGTTGATCGCTCCAAAGCACCTCGCAGTCGGGAAAGGGATGGGGAGGGACGAGGAGGCAGCAACTTATTCATGTCACAGGGAACAGGGGTTTTACTGAATGGGAAGGGCCCTGTCTCTACACCCCTCCAAACACACCACCATCTCTTGAGCAACCTGACAACTGGCTCCCAGCTTACACTGCAGGGTGGCCTAACTTCAATGGCCAGCAATTCAGTTCTGCAGTCTCTCTTCAGCTCCATGCCTGTACATGTGACTGGCCCAGTTGGCCGTCTAGCTAATTCCCATGGCATGGCCAGTTTCACATCGCCTGGAGTGACCGGTGGAACAGTAGGAGGTGAGTGAACCACACTTCCCAGCTACGCAGCAGTATGTAGTAGAAGTGTACTGCTTATGCAATAAAGAAAGGAACTATGCATTTGATGGGTTGTAAGTTTTGAATATTGTTGAGATTAGTAGCTTTACTTAAAGAGGAACTTCATGCAAACAGCTAAATATTAAGTTTAAATGTACACCTACAATTTTTTACCTCCCAAATGATTTGCAGCCCTGTCCAGCCATTACTGTGATTCGCACACCAACACTACATAACCAGTTTAATGACATACCTGGTTCATGTTTGTAGCCAAGTTGACTCTGGCCTATTCATACAGAAAAATAATCGGCAGCATCACCTCAGGTCACCAAGCACTAAATCTCATTAAAAAATGTCCCTAACTGTGCCTTGGGTATTTGTTAGGCTGGCCTAACAGAATTGCAAATGCTTTGAAAGGTCAAGTACCAAACACATATTCTATGCAGTAAGCTATTGCCTGGAATGCCATTTTTATTTTTTGAAAAGTTGTATTTATTGCTTTTGTCATAACAAATACAAACAAGGCCCGACGGGCCATACGCACAAAGAAACTATGTACAATTCCTCTGTATTGGCAATGCCATTTTTAAAGTGCAGTCACTTTAGATGCATAGGTGTTGTACATCCCCATTTGACTAGAGAAAATATAAATTGTTTGCTATGGACTATTGTACTTTTCACACTTTCTTAAAAGGAAAACAATTTTGTCTGTGACAATACATAAATGTTGACTTGGGAGATGCACTAAACTGTATAGTGATTGGGAGTGGGGGGGGGGGTGGGTATCATGTTTGTAAATCTGTGAAAGAACATTCAAGTAATAGAAAAAATTTGACCTCTTAAAGGCATATAATCAAATGAATTGGATAGAGACCAGCAAAACAAAAATGAAAAAAAAAATGGCACCAACATCCCTGTAATTTATGAACAATATATATACATGATATGGGACTTTAGCGGTGCAATGAAAATTCACGCAAAAACTGAGTAAGAACAATAGAAAATAGTGAATAATGTCCTTCGCGCTACTAAAAAGTGGATAAATAAATAGTCTTCCAAAACAAACAGTGGTGAAAATGCAGCAAAAACTAATAGTGTTTACAATACAAAGCAACAGATTGATTAAAGTGAATTCTCGAGCATAATCTTTAAAACACACTAATAATTTGACAGAATGAGTGATCTATTTTTTTTTTTTTTTTTTTAAAGCCTCTGTCTCCTCCTTGGTTTAAAAATAAAAATAAAAGATTTCTATAGGTTGCTGGAAAAACCTCCATAGGGTCCTCATCCTGTTGTTGGCTTCAGGCTAACCATATGCACAACTGTAGGATGCACAGTTGCTGGTGCACATTTCTAACCCACAACAGCTATATCGCATGATTGCGGAAATGCACATCTGCAGAGGATAACTTCCTCTTTATCAGTCCGCATGTTTGCATAAAATACTTCCCCCTAATGGAGCTTTAATAGGGACTGATCGAGGAGACTGGATAAGGCTGTGGTAATCTTTAGGAGCCTTAATATATGTTGAGAGGCACCAGTGGAAGTGTGGATAGTGTGGAACGATTTTCTCTGTGAAGGTGAAGCTCTCTAGGATCATCCTTTTTGCTGATTTTATTCATTGGTGAGGTGAGAGTTCTGTGAGACCAGATACTTTTGATTGTCACTCATCCATCTCTAAGATCTGTGGATATCGAGTTCTTCTCCTCTTAGGCAGTATTTACTGCTTCATCACATATGGACTTTATAAATTTATTCCACTTTTGATCACTATTTACTTATCACTCATTCTGTCACATTATTGGTGTGTTTTAAAGATTATGCGCGAGAATTCACTTAAATCAAACAATAGGAAATTGTTTATTAATACCAAGTTTTAAAAGTAATGAGTACAGTTAGTTCAAAGTCATAGGTGTACACCTACTACCTATAAAGTGACATTGAGATGCTATACACATATACAAGTTGACGTGGCGTTCCATTATTTCTCAACAGTTTCGCCTATAAGGCTTCTTCAGGATATGGACGCAAAGGCACTTTCATTGTATATGATGATACATAGGTCATTCAACTTATTGGTGTATATATAAAAAAGAACAGAAACAAAAAATGATTAATAGAAATATTTCACAAAGATAGTTCACAAGATAAATGTGTTATATGACTTTAACTAAGCATGCATGATCACGGGTCACCCAGATGGACAAAGTCAAATGTACAAAACTCAATACCTCTGGATAGAGTGTAGGAGTCAAATACACTGAAGTGGTTTTTCCTACGTGCATACCGCAGCCCCTCCACTCCGTTCCATTCAAATGTAGCCGAGTCTCCTGTAGGGAGGGATGTGTATTCAGATCAAAAGGTAAGTATTTCATAGAGTACTTGTAATGCATATTCAATATGTTGGTCAAGCAAATGAGAGAGAGGACGACATACATCCACAACAGGCATAGTGTAGTGGACTGCACTCACCTCACTCCTATAATAGAATTAAATGAAAAACTGTGAGCTCCTATATGCAGCGGGACTGTGGTGTATATTGGGGCATCAAGCAAGATACGCACATCAAGAGAAGCCTAAACATATATAAATGTGTATCAGTATAGTGGGGTAAGTATAAAACTGCCATCCTATCTAACGTTGATACTGGGGGTCAACTCTCACCCATAACAGTGGGGTTCTTTGCCTCCGATTTGACGCGCCCAAAGGCCCCTCCAGGGCAGGCAGGTCCCCACCAGGATGGCCCTCAAGTTCTCCCCACCACAGTCCCGCTGCATATCTCTCATTTGCTTGACCGACATTTTGAATATGCATTACAGGCACTCTATGAAATACTTACCTTTTGGTCTGAATACACATCCCTCCCTACGGGAGACTCTGCTACATTTGGATGAAACGGAGTGGAGGGGCTGCGGTATGCAGTAGGAAGAACCACTTCAGTGTATTTGACTCCTACACTCTATCCAGAGGTATTGAGTTTTGTACATTTGACTTTGTCCATCTGGGTGACCCGTGATCATGCATGCTTAGTTAGTCACATACCACATTTATCTTGTGAACTATCTTTGTGAAATATTTGTATAATGTATTAATCATTCTTTGTTTCTGTTCTTTTTTTTATATATACACCAATACATTGAATGACCTATATATCATCATATAAAATGAAAGTGCCTTTGCGTCCATATCCTGAAGAAGGCTTGTAGGCGAAACGCCACGTCAACTTTTATATGTGTATAGCATCTCAATGTCACTTTATAGGTAGTAGGTGTTCACCTATGACTTTAAACTAACTGTACTCATTACTTTTAAAACTTTGCATTAATAAATCATTTTCTATTTTTCTTACTCGTTTTTGCGTGAATTTTCATTGCACCGCTAAAGTCCCATATCCTGTATATACATCGCTCATAAAGGCATAGTCTACCTTTTGCAAAAAGGAAACCATATTAACAAAAAAAAAAGTGTATTCAATTTTTGCTTGAAGTCTGCAGAGCATTGCAACTGTCAATGCATCATGGGTACAATACGCAAGCTTCTGCATTGTTTACATCTTAGCCCCAGATCCTTACATAGATACAGACCCACTGTTATAGAGCTATAGGAAGTAATCAATGGACTACAAATGCAGTGACGTCCTCTTGCACTCATTGGGTTCTGTGAGTGCCTCTGCCACGGTGTAGCATGAAACATGGTCACAAAGGTGGCCTAAGACTTTAACGGGCACTCTCTCTGACAATAGTGTTATTAAAATCAGGTTACTTTGTATTTCTTTCTTGTCCATTGAGGCACGTAGGAATTCAAAAAGTCAGTTTATACTGCTGCCTACAGGAAATTTGGACACTGGCAAACATATTGGAGTCGGCACCGACATAACCCCACTTCTACCCAGCATGCCTCAGTTTTTTGTTGGTGTTCTATGAGACTAGTCTTTTTCTTAAGCGCTGCTGAAAAAAAATTAAACTTTTTTATTTTTGCTAGCCTTCAATTGCTTAGTGGATTTATTTTTCCCTTGCAGTGGTTTCAATCAAGACTTTTGCTACACTGCTGCTTGAGATGGTCTGTACATAGCCGCTATCCAGATGAACCACTCCTTACCACTAGCTTTGGAGACCATACCCTGCTGGATTAAACATGTGGGGCTAGCCTCTGCAATGTGGTGTTGTCCCGAGCCATTGCCCAGCTTCAGGTGTGACCTTGTTCTTGTTTAGTAAGACTGGTGCGGTAAATTATCAGGAGCCTACCTCACTATTTGCACAAGGGATAACTTTTTAAAATTTCCCACCACTCGGCTACTGGAGCACCTCGCTTGGAAAGGTTCTATGCACACCAGTGCCCTTCCCCGAGTCTGTCCCTGACCATTCTAAGCTCTTAAATAAAACCAGGGTTGGGACCCATGTTACCACTTCTGAGTCACGTTTAAATAGTCTATTTCTAAAGAGAGTTTTTGAGGCACTGCAGACTCCTGCCATTGACACAGGTTTAAATCTTATTGATGCAGTGCGTATCACTCTGCATCTGGATAATGAGCCCACTGTTCCAAGCCTGGGATCTTTAGGGCTCCGACAGCTGCAAAGACCTTTTTGCTTCACCCGCTGTTTGAGTCATTTCTCTGTGCAGACTGGACACATTCTGATAGGGTATAAAAGAATGGCAACCAACCTAATTTAGAACTAGCTTTTGAAGTAAGGCACACATGGTAGGGCATTGCCTAGTACAAACCAACAGAAAATTCCCCAGCATACTTACCAGCTAGCCTCCAAATAAAATAAATTGACACTAACAATTTACCTTAAAAGCAGAGGTTTTGGTTGCACACATTTGCAAATATATGTGAAAGCCACACTGCCTCGCCAAGTCTACCCTGAAGTGTGTTCCCAACTCAAATTTTGGTCTCTGAAGTTAGAGCATATATAGCAGTGACTAAATTAAGGGCAAGTATATCTGGAGGGAGCCCATTCCTCAAAGGCGCAGGAACATATACGAAAAGGCCAGCAAGAGCAGAATGGCAGCTGAAGGTTTCCAATGTTTCCACCATTGATGTAAAAGGTCCTCTTTACTATGTTGGTGGTAACTTTAGTTGGTCAATGTCAGAAGGAGTGGTTTCCTTTTAAAAGGGATCCTTCCACTGCTGATGTAGGCTCCCATATCATGTAGCTGAAGCAAATGTCTGGAGCATTGTGCTTTAGTTGTGATGGTTTGTTACAGGGTCTAAGCTTGTACATGGTATTTTGGCTGAATAGTTGGGATGCTGA
Organism: Rana temporaria; assembly: GCF_905171775.1. NCBI lineage: Eukaryota > Metazoa > Chordata > Amphibia > Anura > Ranidae > Rana > Rana temporaria. Next base: position 401,558,435 of record NC_053489.1, on the reverse strand, counting down.
TGCTAGGTAGAAGGAATTTCTGACCCAGGGGTTGGGATGTGTGGGACAGGTCCCACCCTTCTGTGATTTTTGGCTGGTCCTGTGTATTTTTTTTTTTTTTGCATAACGGAGACATACTGGATAGAGGCAGGGTAATGAGTGGAACTGGCTTACAATGATTTTATTTGCTAGTGTCCCAACTTCCTGGAGTCGGCTGTATAACCCGTTTTCTGAATTGCTGTGTTCCTCAATGAACACCCAAGAAAAGGTTTACGGTAAGTACAGAAATGTTTTGTGTGTGTGTATATGTTGGCCCACCTAAGTATGCAGCTGCGGTCGGTAGGCAAATAGGTTAAGCATACACTCTGAGAAAGTATATTTACCCTTTTAAGTGTGTTCATTTTTTTGTTGAGAGGACATTTTTTTCTGGTGCTCATCAGCATCATGTCTGACAGTGGAATGTTTTGCCATCTCGTTCATATTCAGTACAAAACCAACACATATACATATTAAAGAATACTCCACCCCGCCAGCAATATAACAAATCTGCCTTTTGATCACTGAGACAGTCTGAAGGTGACATCGGATGACAAAGATAAATTCTTAGCAGATATAAAAATATCAAATAAATCCAATTATGTTATATTCAAAAACATTGAAAATATATTGTTTTTACGGTTGTGGGTTTAGTAACACTTTAAGTAAATCGGTCTGTAGTTGCAGTAAAGCATGCTTGTTATGCTCTCTGTGGAACCTAAGGGGTTAACCCTCCACATTGTGTAAAAAGATTGCTTGATCCTCTGTGCACAGATCCTCCCTTCTTTCCATTGTCCCCTGTTAATTTCCTGCTGACACAGCCTATGGCGTCAGGCTGCACATGCTCAGTTTGGTGTGTATTGCTATTGTTCCCCTTGGGAGAGTGGCCCTGTGCTGATCACATGCAATCAGCACTGTCCAGACAGAGGGTCAGGGCTCTTGCAGTCTCATAGCGCAGTCATAAAACTACAAACTTTAGGCTAGGTTTTCACTAATGCGACTTGTCATGTGACTTGGGACTGCAAAGTCGCATGACAAGTCGTACCCCATGATTTCCAATGAGTACCGTTCATATCTGTGCAACTTTAAGTCACAGCAACTTCAAAGTAGTCATAGTCCTCAAGAATACACTGGCGCATCAAAAGTGTGTGATTTTGGGGTTGCATTAGTGGAAACAGCCTCAACCAGTGCTTGACTGAACACGGATACAAGTCACAAGACTACTCTAAATGCTGATAAGAAAATGTATTTAGCAGTTTATATTTACTAAAATAATTGCATTTCCATGTTCTGTGTACTCTGGGTGACCAGATATAGTGAATGCAGGGTCCTGGGTTTAGTAACACTTTAACTCCCTGAATATGCCGTGATATCAAGCCTTTCATTTCCCCTGCATAGCAGACCTTAAGCTGAGAGAGGGAAAGACGGAAATCTGAGCCTAACTGGTCCTACAATACTGCACAGTCTTGACGCAATCCATTTTTGCTGAATGAACATGCTTTATAGGGAGGGAAGTGTAGAGGGATGACAACACCAGTGTGCTCACACCCTTATTTCTCAGTCAGAGGTCTGAGGTTGGCTAGTTAACTAGCAAGCTATATTGCTTATTTGCTGTGAAGAATGAGGTTACCAACCTATGCAACATTTACAGCCGGTTCACACTGGGGAGACTCGTCAGGCGACTCAGCCGCCTGACAAGTCGCGTCTCATTCTATTCAATAGAACAGTTCTAATAGGAGCGACGCAAGTCGCTCCGACTTAGAAAAAGATTCTTGTACGACTTTGGGGGCGACTTGCATTGACTTCTATGCAGAAGTAATTTTGCAAGTCGCCTCTGAAGTCGTCTTCAGGACGCCTTGCCGAGTCGCCCCCGAAGTCGTGCTGCCCCAGTGTGAACCTGCTCTTAGGAGCACAGATTAAAAAGTCCTGTGCTGTCCTTTTTACCCATCATTTTTATCCTTTTTTTTTTTATTGAGATGTGGCTGAATGCAGTTATGTGCACAGGAAATAAAATGCAGTCACAAGATCGTGTTCCAGTGTTATTTTGGCAGCAAATTTTCAGTCTTAGGACTAAAATGGCATTTTAGTTTTACTCCCATTTTAGTCGTATTTAGTCAACTAAAATCTCCAGTACATTTTAGTTAACTGAAACTCATTTTAGTCCTCTAAAATTGAATGGGTGTAATTAAATTGTAATGCGTTGGTTAACATTTCTCTACAATTTCCAAACTCATTTTATACTGCTGGAGTGAAAACTCGAATATGTTATTATCTATTGTATTGAGGTATGAACATGCACTACAGACCAGTGTTAATTTTGAAGTAAAATTTCAATTTAGTTTTAGTCTGTTTTTTGACTAAAATGGGATTTTAGTTTTAGTCCCATTTTAGTTATCTCAATTGTTATAGTTGTATTTTAGTAATCTAAAAAGTATTCATTTAGTCAACTAATATGTTTTGGTCGATGAAATTAACACTGTTGTGTTCTTTACTATTCCCTTTCTCTTCTCTGCAGGTATTTAATTATCCACCTCACTTGAATTCACCTATGCAAAGACAGACCTGCTATATTGAAATTTTTTTTATGTATATTTTTTTTCTTTTGTCCACCTTCCATCACAAAAAAGGTGCTCAACACAAGTTGAGGGCAATTTTTCCCTCAATTCTTCCTTTCTGTAGCTACCACTGGTTCAAGCTAAAAATCACTTCATCTTTTTAGGACACACCTATCCATTTTCCACTGTGAATGAGATCCTTGCAACAAGATCGGGAAAAACAACTGTACTTATTTATATTAAAAGTTTGTAATTTTTTTGTATTTTTTTTTTTTTGTAAGTTTTTTTTTTTTTTTACATTTTGTGGAGGACGTAGCTCAACAGATGAGCAGAAAATTGGATTGGCACTTGGATTTGAGATTGACATGAGGGATAGGACAGTATTTCTGTCAATATGCCTCAATGCAGATTCAACTGGTGCTATGCGTACAAGATTGTGCCTCAGTCAATTGGTGCTGTTAAGTTGCGGTGCTTTTTGAACAGAACACACTGGAACGTCTAGGTCCATTGTGTCGGTGAAATGTGTGCTTAATTTATTAATGACTTCTGTACCTATGTTACCAAAGTACATTCTCCTCTGTTTCTAGTAAGATGACAGGTGTTGGTCTGTCTGCTCAGAGAATAGAACGCTCCTCCCTATTTTTGTTGTTGGTCTCCCCTATTTCCCAGATGATATGGCAGCTATGTGTGTGTGTGATTGAAGCAGTAGGAATGGTTTACCGCAGGTTATTAAGGCGCAGTAACTGTTGGGCCTAGAGTTGTTTGTAGATGTAAAATGGTTTATGTAAGTTATGAATTTAAAGACTGATTTTGTTTTTCAAATACTTGATTACTTTTAAACATAATTTAAGCTAAATTGCATACATATGCTTATATTGTAAATGTGTGTATATTACATTTGTGTATAGGTACATATTTATATGTATATAGATATTAACATATATCAAAGTATGGTTATGCTGTTATGCTGTCATGCATCTGAAACATCTCATTTCAACTTGTATCAGGGCCAAACGTGTACAATCTCTCTTTAGAACAAGGTCTTGTTATTCACATAACTGAGAACTGTAGCTGAGCTTGACTTTGAAGTCACTTTTTAATTCTAATTCATAGAAACACATATTAGAAAAAGGGTTACAGTTTTTTAGCAGGCTTTGGGCTATAATGCAGACCCCGTGAACCTAAGACATGTATATTTTACTCATTTTGAAAACCCCTTTCCCTTCCCATCAACATTTTAAGTTATTTTTAAGTTTAAGTTATGTCAAGTTTTTTTTTTTTTTTTTTTTTTTGTTTTTTATTTCCCCAGATCGAATTACTGACAGCTTGTCAAATGTTCTTGTCACCATCTGATTTGAAGGATACATGTACTTTATGACCAAGTGCTCTTGTCCTCTCTGCCCTACCTTAAATTTGCCCATCCTTCCTCTCCAAAGATGCATATTTGCTTTTATCCGACGGCTGTTTCCTTGTACTTGTTTACATCCAGAGCTATAAGTATTGCAATCCTGATTCCATCTGTGCAATACAGCCTAATATACTTCTGTGGGTCTGAGTTGTGTTATGTGCTGGTGCAGCTGAGAGAGCGAGACTCACAGAGCTGGACATAAACAAACATCAGAGGCAGTGGCCTTCAGATTCAGGGTTCGTTGGGTTAGATCTGTGGAAAGGGGCTAAAAGGATACGCACAGTTTGTTTTAAAGTGCACTTATCCATTTAAAAAAAATATCACTGATATTGGGGAAAAGTTTAGCATTTCAGGTTTACATATTCTAGCTGTTTCTTATATCTGTGTTTTTTTGTAGCTCTTAATGTCTGAAAGCTGGTTAATCCCTAAACACACAATCCTAATCTTACCTTGTAAATGTTGGTCCGAGAAGTAGCAGATTCATCTAGCCTTTCCAGATTTTACAAGTACTAAACAGCTTTCTTAAAGCTCTTGTCAGCATAATTTGTGGGGATTTTTGTTTGTTTTTTTACCTTCAGCTCCCTGCAAGAAAAATTGTGTGCTTGCCTCTCCAGTACTATGCAGATGGAATTGACCATGAGTCTATGCCTTCTTCCAGGGGTGTAAAATTACTTATCTGTCGCTGCCCTCTGTTTTAACACCAGCCCTTGCATAACTACTTTGTTCTGTAGTGACACGGGCTGGTGAATGGAACCACAGGGAATAGTTGAGGGCTATGCAGACTGTTCAGTAGCTATAAGGCCCCATTCACATGCGGCAATTAATTGCATGCCCTGTGCAGGGCTGTTTTTTACCAGCACGTGGGATGCACAGGTGCTGCATGCATCCATTGTTTATTGGGATACACAGTTGCTGTGTCCAAATGTGATGTGCAGCTCGCCTTGTGTGCATTCGGGGACATGCACCTGCATGTTGTATTGGGACACGGCAGCTTTTTCCATGCTGCCACACGTCCCAGTGGACCGAAGACAAAAATCTGCTTTAAAATTGACTAGTGTGTATTGGGTCTAATTGCCCCATGTGAACTGGTCCTTCATATTTCCAACTTAGTCCTGGAGAGGTAAGTATTAATGAGTATTCCCACTGTGGTAAACGAAAGAATGGAAGCTTTTACTTTAACGCAAGCTTTAGTCTGGCAACACTAAGAAATTAAAAAATGGAAACCCGAACTGAGCGAATATAGAGGCTGCCATTGTAGCTGTCAAGCTGATCTGCCTAACTTAAAGGCACAGACCTTGAAAAAGAATGCAGGTCAAAAGCGCTGACTTTCTAATCTGCATGCTTGTTCTGGGTCGTTGATTCTTAGGGCTTGTTCATACTTGCTTTGAAGAGGGATCTGCATTCAGGTCATGAGGAGGTGTTGTATCTCCTCACTTCCTGCCTTAATCCCTTGAACCTGGAACTAGCTCATACATTGGATTACCTTGAAATCCCCAGAGCGTACAATTCTACCTTGGTCATGAAGCAAAGATTTGTGGCCATGGCGTGTTTACACCTCCGGTCGCTGTCTCTGCAGCAAAAGAAGGTAGTGGTTGGGACGCAGTAAAAACATGGCTCAACCTGCCCCCCGCTGCTAGTTTGACTGAGTCCTAAAAGTATTACGTTTACAGTAATATTGAACCCAAAAGAAAACATTTTATTATATTGCAGCTTACCAATTTATAGATTTGATGGCTGCATTCAGTTTCTTTTTTTTTAGGCTTTCTTCTATTTTTATCTGGTGATTTGGCCAGGAAGTCTCTTATTTTTCAAAAGAAGCTTTCCCGCAGAATGTACCAGTCAGAGGTGAGGCAAACTCTATCAGGGGTGCTTACAATGATTAGCTTTTACTTATGTAAAATCTTTATCCCAAAAATGAAAATGTTACTGTAACTGCTTATGAAGTGTTAGCTGGAGTTTAGCATCAAGTGTAACTTTTAGATGGATTTAGATACACTAATACTTTAGGGTCAGAATCCCATTAATGTGGGTGTTGCCGTACCAAACTATACATGTGTTAGTGCAATGTCACCTCATTCATTTTATATGTCAGTATTAACGCACCAAGGCAAAGGACCTACAATGTGTGGCATTCCTGAAAGGCTCAGGTGCGGTTTGAGCTGTGATGGGGTGTGCTGGTAACACCTTACCATTGGTACATCAACACCACACAGATGGAACTCTGGCTGTAGATTTAAACCGTCCACATTGCTTATACGATGGTGAATATGATTTTCTTCAGGCTTGTATTTGCACGCTAAGATTAAAAACCTGTGTGTTTAGCGATTACAAACTTGTCTACATTTGTATCCCTTCGTTCCTTCCTGCACAATTTCCCTTCAGTGCTGCTGTTTGAGACTTAGAAAATGACAGCCCTGATTTTTACCACTTTAAACTGGCGTTGCTAAAGGGGACAAATTACAGCTTATAAGGTTTATTTAGGATCTCACCCTTCATAATGTCTTGTTTTTTTTTGTTTTTTCTACAGACCTGCTGCTTGGTTTTGCTTAATTTATGTCTTCAAGTTTTTTGGTTTGTTTTTGGTGTCGTACACATTATATTCTTAGTCTTAACGTGTTCAGCGCCCAAAGTCATATTTACAAGACTAATGCAACATACATTTTCCTCTTCATATTTTTAATTGAAAGCAACAGTTTTTATTTCATTTCTCAGCACAGTTTAGTCATTTTTAAATGTTTGCATGTTGATCATGCAGCCTGGTAGAGAGATGTTTGGCATGAATGGAATGGATTTTAATATTAAACAAGATTCTTATCTTGGAAGGTGCTTCTTCCTAAATGAAAGTGTTTGTCAGGCAATATTTCCTATAGTATTTTATCTAATAGGATGGTGCTTTTAAATTATATGCCTGTAAATGAGCTTTCGTTTTTCTCCTCCAGTATACTTGCTGGCACACAGTTACAGATGCAAGTATTAGTAGGAATGAAAATATTACTAACATCAGTGAATTTCATTGTCCATGACATGACATCCTGGAAGAGATAGATATGCAGTGGAAATATATGTATTACCGTCCAGCAGTTGTGAAAATCCTAACATGCTAGTGCTTGGTTCCCCAGCATCTGGAGATTCATGTTGCATATGGCTGGTCTACATATGTATATGCCAAACTCTGCTTTAAACACTAGTCAGAACTGCTCATGAACGAAATTTCTGTTCAGATTTAACAAGCTGGTTAGGCAAAGGAATTGAAATGATGATTTAGCTTGTTTAGTTAAGGGACCACAAAGAACAATTTTCCATAGGAAGCAGTCAGAAATCTATTGGCAGGTGTGATTTTAAAAATCTGCCTGCCGTGTGTGACTGCAGTTTGCACAATGCATTTGCTGTTTGCACTACCACTGATTACGCATGAGTTTATCTTGTCCATTTCTCAAGATTCTGGTGGCATAAAGCACATTACCACACAAATACCCCCATGTGGAGTCAAAGAACCGTTTACTTCAATGTGTACCCATATCACTTTTCTCATACAGTCTCATTTGCGCATGTGGGACGTGAAGGAAAATTGGTTGAGGAAGGTGAACTGAATATGAGAATAGATGAAGTGAACCTACATTCACTTTAGATGTCTTGTCACGGGCAAGAGACTTCAGCCATCCAAACAGGCAAAGTATTTAAAATATTGGTTTACATTTTATTAAATTGGGTCCATTACCACTTTGCAATGGACCCACTGTCTTAATAGTTCTTTATACAGCTGAAAGTTCCTCCCGGAATATAAAAATTGCACTGTTATATTTTCTGCTGTGCGAATGGAGTCATATGGAGTGAGCAAAATTCAGTTGGGATCGGCCATGAGAATCACTTGTACATGGGCTGTTGTGAGAAATGAAAAAATATCATGCATATGAAACAAAACAAAAAGATTCCTCATAACAGAAGGTCAGAGTTTGCTTCCTTGCACAAGACCAGGGAGCTGGCTTTGATTTTTTTTTTCCTGAAAATATTTAGCATACGGGTTCAACCTTCATAAGCTAGCCAGATTTCTGCATTCCAAAGCTCACTGTGCTAAGAGAGTTTAACTATGTTACTGGCCTTAATAACCTGCTTGAAATGACATTCTAAAACTGTTCAACAATGAGTGTGTGGATTTAATAATATAAATCTCTATATAAATATATAAATATGGGTGCTTGGCAGTTTGTATAATAGAACTCAATTTGGTCTATTTTTCGTCTTGCCTTAGGAGGACATTAGAATAAAACAGATGTTTGTAAAAACACTCTTCAAATTCTTTCTTGCATAGTAATTATTTTGATACTTGCCCTTATGCCTTGTAAAACGTTTCCATCTTCTATCAACTGTTTTACCTTCATTTTTGTGAATCGTTGCTTTCAACACTTTGAAAAGTGATATTAAAAGTTTAAAAAAAAAAATTCAAAAAATGTCTGCTTCTTTTTGTTTTTATATTTGTTTGACTTTATGCTATATCTAGCAAGCAGAATTATAGAAAATCTCCTGTGCAAAGGCCGGGACAGTTGAACATTTTTAAATACTGTGGTTCCTTTTATTCTTATGATGCACTTTACTTTATATCAGGGCTCAAAATTTCAAGTCCTGAGCTACTAGCCAGGCCTCAAGGGTTACTCTCCACCAGTTGCCCCACCCAACCCCTACCATGCCCCGCCCAGAATCCCACCCTCATAAATTATCTCATGAAATGACACTTGAATGTTTTATGCAGAATTAAGTTATAAAAATAAACAACTTTATCTGTGTCCCCAGTGCAGCCACGTGTCTGCCAGTGCAGCCACGTGTCTGCCAGTGCAGCCACGTGTCCGCCAGTGCAGCCCTGTGTCCGCCAGTGCAGCCCTGTGTCCGCCAGTGCAGCCCTGTGTCCGCCAGTGCAGCCCTGTGTCCGCCAGTGCAGCCCTGTCTTCCTAATGCAGCTTTGTCTTCCCAATGCAGCCCTGTGGCCCCAATGCAGCTTTGTCTTCCCAATGCAGCTTTGTCTTCCCAATGCAGCTTTGTCTTCCCAATGCTGCCCTGTGTCCCCAATGCCTATCTGTGTACTGTGTAGGCCCGTAGGAAAGGAGAAAGAGGAGAGACGCTGCCGCCTGGTTGATCAGCGCGCAGGGAACGGCTTTCATTTCAATAGCTGTGTTCCCCCGCCGCGTGCCAAGATATACAGCCCCTCCCCCTTGTCCGGGCACTTTGATAGACAGATCACCCATCCAATCCTGGGACGGGTGATCTGTCTATCAAAGTGCACGGACAGGGGAGGGGGCTGTATATGACGGCGTGCGGCGGGGAACACGGCTATTGAAATGAAAGCCGTTCCCTGCGCGCTGATCAACCAGGCGGCAGCGTCTCTCCTCTCCTTTCTCCTTCCCTACTATCGCTCCGAGTCCGACAAACCCAGGCTGCCGGCGATGCACCCAAACAGGCAGCCCACACGCCAGCCCTCAAAATCCACTCGCAAAATGCGAGCAGGCGAGTGGATTTTTTGAGGGCTGCTTTATATACATATGCATGCTTCCAGTTGTCTTTTAAGATGCTTTATTTAGCATTGTAAATAGATGCGCTAACCACATATTGCGGTAACAACCCTCCGAACGCTTTAAAAGGTGGTTTCCTTTTCTGCCCTGGTCTTGAGTTTCTTGCACAATTTTTTTTTATAGCTCATGAGCTGGTGACACAAATGCCCTCTTACCAATAGTAGGCCAAGTTCACAGTTTTACAGAAACACTGGCCCATGCAGACAAGGGGCCCAAGTAGTTTAAAGTGCACTGTGCAGTTTCTTTAAATATGGTTCAATGCAGGTGACACACCCAGTGGTGTCACTAGGGGGGGTGTGGGCCACACCTGGGTGACACCCGTCACAGCGCTGGATCGACAGAAGTGTCGTGGCTCTCATCTTTCTTCTTCCCCTGCGCACTGTAGTATCTCCATCGCTCCACACGATTCTGAGGGAGGAGGAATAAGAATTGTGTTGAGGCAGACTGCTTCGGAGTGCCATAGCCCAGTGCGCAGGGCCCGCATGTCCTCTGGAAACCGGCACTGCAATTGCCGGTGCCGGCTGCCTATCACAACAATTGCTCCTCAGACCGATAAAGCCTAGGCTCCTCCTCCATACTGACAGTTCATCCACAACAGGAGGAGAAGGAACATCCAATTGGGCAGAGCACGCTAATCTGAGGTCTGTGACTGAAGAGAGGAGATATAGGGGACACCAAATTTTACTGAACCAGGTGACACCAAACCTAGTGACACCGCTGGCCACACTTTTAGGCAGTTTCTGTACCCCCATGTAGCCTGGCCCAAATACTCCATTATTTGCATTATACATCCTGGATTAATCACAGGATATGGCAGACATTGGCCCTCGCCCTTGGCATCACAGGAGCAAATTTTGCTTCCTTTTTTGAAAAGCTGCGCAATGTGTGCACTCTGTCTGCCTTTCCCAGGAATGCGGTGCTCATCTGCTGCGGGGATGAGCAAAGAGTGTGTATGCGTGGCTTTTGAATTGAGAAGCGCAATTGCCGTTGCAATGCTAAGGGAGAGCACTGATGGCTGCTGTGTAGTGCAATTAATTCATAATGTAAACAATGGAGTGTTTTAAGGCATCAAATACCATGGTGAGAATATAAAAAAAAATCGGTTCTGAAAATATAAACCATTTTGTAATATTTATCACATAGTTAAATGGTGGTTTTGTGGCCAGGTGATGGAGTGAAGATGCACAGGGACCTAGGACTAAGACTTACTAATTCAGTATAGTGTGTCAGGAAAACTTGACAATTGCCCATACTTAAAAGAAGCAAGTCTGCTTTGACCTCCTGGTTGCTGAATCGGGTGGATTTAACTAGGTTCTTCACCTGTTGAGTGAGTAAAGCAGCTGCAAGATGCCCAGACAGGCGAGTCGGATGGATGTCCCATCTGATGAATCCAGCAGAGACTTGCCTATTATGCATCCATGCTCCCCAAGAAGGTTTCCGGACTCCTGGAAATTGTGAGTTTGTGTCGAATTTTCAGGAAGAAAACTAGGAGACCTGTTTTCCTCTTGGAACAGATACTCGCTCTTTCTGCTAGACCTCTTTAGTCAGACATTATACAAGGGAGGACAATTGTGTCCCCAACTTCAAGGTTCACAAATCTGTCCACTCTTATTGATTGGGCCACCCATTTCATCTTCAGGTTCAAAAGGCTGGATGTCTGTTTAGCCTGCATTTGCCAATAACGGACATCGCTTGTGACACTAATACTGTGATCACTAATAATACTGTACAGGTACACTACACATTTCACTGGCTGGGTAGGGGCTAACTGTGCCCAACTAGTGTAATCTGTGCTGCTTTTACTTATCTCGTTTTTTCCACCTAGCATTAGAGGGAGGTTAGCTCTACCATTCATGAGTTTCAAAAGCAAGTTATTTTGAGCCTACATAAAGTTGTTGACTGGATAGCTCCTTTTTTTCCCCCCATGTATTCTAAACTTAACCACCTGCCACCCATCATGAACCATTATAGCTGTACGTTGGTCCCTTTAAGCAGGATAGCAGGCACGCACCAGCTGCACGGCGGAGGTGCCGATGTGTGTGTCCGGCAGGCACGAAAGGCAGAACGGGGGGGGGGGGGGGGGTGGTGTGTGAACACAAATCCTAATCCCTGTTCTGTGAGGAAAGGCCAATCGGGGGTTCCTACAAACAAGGAACCATGATCTATCAACTCCTCCAGTCACTTTAATCCCCCTACAGTTAGAACACACACTAGGGAACACTGTTAACCCCTTGATTGCCGCCCCCCCCTAATGTTAACCACTTCCCTGCCAGTGATGTTTACACAGTAATCAGTAAATTTTTATAGCGCTGATTGCTGTATAAATGCCAATGGTCCCAAAAATGTGTCAAGTGTCCGATGTGTCCACCGTCATTACTAGTAAAAAAAAAAAAAATGCCATAAATCTTTTCCCTATTTTGTAGATGCTATATCTTTTGCACAAACCAATCAATATACACTTATTGCAATTTTTATTACCAACAATATGTACAAGAATACATAGCCTAAACTGAGAAAAAAAAAGTGTTTTTGTTTTTTTAAATGGGGATATTATAGTACAAATTATATACACAAATATTGTGTTTTATTTTGAAAAAAAAAGTCGCTCTTTTTATTTTTTGTTTTTGTTTTATAGCGCAAAAAATAACCGCAGAAATGATCAAACGCCACAAGAAGAAAGCTCCATTTGTGGGGAAAAAATATGTCAATTTTGTTTGGGTACAACATTGCACGACCACGCAATTGTCAGTTAAAGCGACGCAGTGCCGTCTGGCAAAAAAATGGCCTGGTCATTAAGCAGTCAAATCTTCTGGGGCTGAAGTGGTTAAATACATTTTTGGGGCTATGCAACATTTGATGTACGCAGCATACAGTACATCCTGAAAGTACTCACAGCAATTCACTTTTTTGTTCTGTTAGTCTTTTTCCAAAATGTATTAAATTCATTATTTTCCTCAAAATTCTACAAACAGTACGCCATAAAGACAACGTGAAAGAAGTTTGTTTGAAGTCTTTGCAAATGTTTTTAACCACCAGGGCACTTTCACCCCCTTCCTGCCCAAGCCATTTTTCAGCTTTCAGCACTGTCACACTTTGAATGACAATTGCGCGGTCATGCAACACTGTACCCAAATGAATAAAAAATTCCCCTCTACAAATAGAGCTTTCTTTTGGTGGTATTTGATCACCTCTGCGGTTTTTATTATCTTGCGCTATAAGCAAAAGAGTGACAAGTTTGAAAACGCAATATTTTTAACTTTTTGCTATAATATCCATTTTTTTTTTTAAACACATTTTTTCCTCAGTTTAGGCCGATTTATGTATTCTACATATTTTGGGTAAAGAAAATCACAATAAGCATGTATTGATTGGTTTGTGCAAAAGTTATAGCGTCTACAAAATAGGGAAAAGATTTATAGAATTGTTATTATTTGTTAGTAATGGCAGCGATCTGTGATTCTTATCATGACCGCAATATTGCAGCAGACATATCGAACACATTTGACACTATTTTGAGACCATTCACATTTAAACAGCGATCCGTGCTATAAAAATGCATTGATTACTGTATAAATGTGACTGGCAGGGAAGGGGTTAACACTAGGGGGCGATCAAGGGGTTAAATATGTTCCCTAGGGAGTGATTCTAACTGTAGGGGACTCACAAGGGTAAGAAACCTATCTGTGTTCCTCTGTACAAGGAACACACCATCTGTCTCCTCTCCTCGGTCAGGACGTGTTTACACACACAGATCCACGGTCCTGCTGTGTTCACAAGCAATAGCGGGTGCCCGATGGGCACGGCGCATCTGGTCCCTAGTGACGCGGCAGGAGAGCACGCCCCCTAGTGGGCCGGAAAGGCGAGGACGGCGGTAGGCAAGCGGTTAAAATATGAAAAAAAATTCCATGTACATAAGTATTCCCAGCCTTTGCCATGACACTCAAAATTGACCTCAGGTGCATCCTGTTTCCACCAATTCTTAGAGTGGGCTACCTGGCCAAACTGAGCAATCTGGCAGGAAGGGCCTTTGTCAAGGAGGTGACCGCTCCAGCATTTCTCTATAGAGAAAGGAGAATTTTCCAGAAGACAGACTATCTCTGCAACACTCCACCAATCAGGCCTGTATGGTAGAGTAGCCAGATGGAAGCCACTCTTCAGTAAAAGTCACCTGAAGGACTCTGACAATGATAAACAAAATTTGCTGGTCTGATGAAACAAAGATTAAACTCTTTGGCCTGAATGGCAAGTAATCTGCAGGCAACCAGATTACTCACATCACCTGGACAATACTGTCCCTACTGTGTAGCATGTTGGTGGCAGCATCATGCTGTGGGGATGTTCAGCGGCAGCAACTGAGACACTAGTCAGGATCGGTGGAAAGATGACTGCAGCAATGTACAGAGACATCAATGATTAAAACCCGCTTCAGAGGGCTCTGGACCTCAGACTGGGGCAAAGGTTAATCTTCCAACAGGACAATGACCCTAAGCTACAAGAGTGGCTACGGTACAACTCTGTGAATGTCCTGGAGTGGCCCGGCCAGCACCCAAACTTGAACTCGATTAAACATCTCTGGAGAGATATCAAAATGGCTGTGCACCGACAAGCCCTATCCAACCTGATGGATCTTGAGAGGTCCTGCTAAAAAGAATGGTAGAAACTGCCCAAAAATAGGTGTGCCATGCTTGTAACATCATACTCAAAAAGACTTGCACCTGTAATTTGTGCTGAAGGTGCTTCAATAAAGTATTGAGCAAAGGCTGTCAATACTTTTTTTTTTTTTTTCATTTTAATAAATTTGCAAAGATTTCAAACAACCTTCTTTCACGTTGTCATTATGGGATATTGTTTTGTAGAATTTTAGGGGAAAATAATAAATTTAATCCATTTTGGAAAGAATGTAACAACAAAATGTGCAAAAAGTGAAGCGCTGTGAATACTCTCTGGATGTCTACAACCTTGAAGGTGCAAAATATTTTTGCCTAATCATATAGTACAGGGTGTAGCCTGTATATTCATAGACCCAGGGTTATAAGCTGCTGATGTCAGATGATTGGACACTTGAAAATCATATTCCCCTAAACCTACCCACTCCATGTGACCGTTTTTTTTGCTATAGTCCTTTAAGTGATGGACCTCTTTTTTTTCCTTTTATAAAGTTTCAATGCTTAAATAGTTTTCTACTTTGAATTCTTCAATCAAACCTATTCACTTCCTTAAAGCGGTCCTTCAGTAATTTTTTCAACTTTCCATCTATTAAATATTCTGCCCTTTTTTTAACTTTGATAGTAAAACACTGTGGGTTATGTTCCCTGTTTACAGGAGAGAACTGGGCAGAAACATGTTAGATAATTAAATACATGTTACTTTAACAGAGTTGAACAGCCCCGCCCAGGGGGTGGTCCCTCCAGACATAACCCTCCTCCCTGCAGTATGCAGCCTCAGTTTTGTTCTGCCTAGCAAAGGAGAAGGATGTATCCCCTTTGGGCCCAGCGCTCTGAAGAAAAATGTAATTTTATTTTTTCTTGAAAGAATCTTCTATCAATTGTCTGCTGAGAGACAGGCTGGATATATAGATCCTTGTAGTCTACTCAGTCCAGCCAGCGAGCGTGAGCGCACCTTCGCAAAAGAGGCTGGGTCTGCCACGACATACCCCATGACTCCTGGGGTGGCTGGTGAGCTTTGCTCCGAGGTCCACACATGACTGGGCTGTGGTGTTGTCTCATTCACAGTGGACCGGGCCGACAGCTACCTGCATTGCGGTTGTAGGCCTGTCAGGAATGCATCAGTGAGTCCTCGCTTGGACAGGTAAATACAGTCCCTACCACTTCGGTGGGTTGGTACAGCTGGGCATTCCTGGGGTTGGGGGGTTCTCCTATCCTCCCTTCCCTGCTCCTTTTCCCTTTGCTGCATTACATTACTGCTGTCGGGAGGGGGGGCACCTTACTGAGGGGACTGTGGTATGTCTGGCCTGTGTTTCTTTTTTACTGCTGAGGTCTTTTTCAAAGAGGAGTTTGGACACTGTTTAGCCTTTTTGGGCTTTCACTGTTCATTTTTGCAGCGCTGTCGCCATTTTTTGGGTGATTTTCAGTTACTATTGAAAATCCCGTTGGCGGCCATTTTGTTGTAGCTGCGCTATGGCGCAGGTTACTATTGCGGTCTGCCATCTTGTGCTGGTCCCTACGGCGCGCAGCACAGGTCTCCACAGTTTACCTCACGGTTTTTCCTCCTCTCACACACGCTGTGTACTGAGGGCGGGCAGCGGTGCTGTGCTGTCTTCTCCTGTGATGGTGAGTCCCCTGGGACCCTCCGTTTAGCGCAAGAGGATGGGTTTTCAGTCTAGCCTGAATAGGGCCCTGGGAGCTTTTGAAATGGAGTCAGTCTCTTCCCCAATCATGCCTGAGGTGGCAGCTGGTGCTCCTGCACCTAGGATTCCCACAGACACTTTGTCAGTAGTCCTGGAATCCTTTATTGCCAGAGTGGGAGCGGAGTGCGGATGTGAGGGGGGTACAAAGCGCCCCCACCCCCGCTATCCCCTGGGGAATGATCTGTATCAGACCGGGTCTGGCTGCGGCTCAGGTCCCCCGGTTCTGTTTTATATAGAGATGTGGATGGTGGTGTAGTGGTTCACTCCCTCACCTGGCAGCAAGAGTCACGGGTTTAAATCTGCACTCCAACACAAACTGCCTGGAGATTGCATGCTCTCTCCCTATGTCTGCGTGGGTTTCCTCCCACACTCCTATGACGTGTGTAGAGAGCACTTGGCAGTGCGCTGTATGGAACTCACTTATGATGTCTGTGCAGCGGAGGTTTCCTCTAAGAGCTCTGTCTTTTTTGTGCAAATCAGACCGCTCTGTGAAAGCTTTTCCTTATTTTTTCTTTGACTAGTTCATTTATAAGGAATGGGAAATGCCGCAGAAGTCTTTTTAGTTCCTCAGCGCCTAGGGTTTTCCCCCTTTTGAGGAGAGTTTAAAAAAAAAAATTCTCCTTAGGTGGTTGCTCTCCCTATAGAAGGGACTCCTACCTTCAGGGACCTTACTTTTTAGGAGGTCCGAGGCGCTGACCCGCTCCATGTTTACCATGCTGGGGTATGCATTGCGACCTGTTGTGGCCGCAACCTTGGTGTCTGACACTCTCTGAATGGGCAAGGTTTTGCACAGACTGTGGAGGAGTACCAGCTCCCTAAATTATTAGACTGGCCGACCAGTTGGTCCAGGGCCTTCTATATGTCTGTGATGCCACACGGGGCATCCTTGATGTCCAGAGCCTCTGTTTCGGCGATGGTTTTGCGCCGCCTGATTTGGCTGAATTGCTTGGTCTGCTGACCTAGCATCTTAAGATGCCCTGGCTGATTTACCCTTCATGGGTGGGAGGTTTTTTTGGTACCTCGTTGGATGACATTATCAAGGATGTCACTGGGGGTGAGAGCACTCTCCTCTTTTTCCACCAGGGGAAAGGAGCCATGCCGTGGGCTGGGTCCTTCAGTCCCCGCTCAGAAGCGGTATTTTTGCGTCAGTCAGGGACCACAGGTTGACCCTCCCATGCCAACTCAAGGCCTGAAATGTCCCTGGGTGTGTACGCCAAATATGCCGACACTCTATACTGCCAGTGTATGTAGCCTCCCCCTGCCCGTATCTTGGGTGGGGGCACGGCTTTGTAGGTTCACAGCTCGGTGAACCTCCCTGCTCGCCAACCAGTGGGTCGGTCTCTTTGGAGGTAGGGTTCCTTCCTATCCACTGAACAGATTTTTTCCCTCGAGTCTTGCGGCTCGTTGGTCTGCCCTGAGGCAGTGTGGGGCTTGCTAAGCTGCGGGGTAATTTTTACCTGTCCTGCAGGACTAGAGGTTTGAGGGATTCTATCCCAATCTGTTCTCGTTCCCAAAGATGGACGGGGTCCATCCGATTTTGGGCTTCAAGGGCCTAAAATGCCTTTATGAATGATGGGTAGTTCCACACAGAATCCAATCGTTCGGTGGTAGCTGCGCTCCAACCGGGGGACTTTCTGGCATCCTTGGACATCAAGGACGCATACATGCATGTCCCATTTTGCGCAAGTCACAAAGATTCTGTGCTTCGCGATTGGGGAGGTCCACTGTCAGTTTGTGGCCCTTCCTTTTGATCTAGCGTCAGCACCAAGAGTTTTCACCAGGGTGCTCGCACGTATCCTATCTTTGCCGGGACAGCGAGGCTTTGCCATCATGGGCTGCTTAGACGCCTTTTTTCTGAGAGCAGCTTCTGGCTCAGAATTAGTGGAGATTGTGTCAAGTCACTGCCCCTACCTATGACTGGTCTATACAATAAGGAGCTGTAATGGGCGTATGTACATACAAAAACATAGAATATCCAGGCTCAAACTTACCGACCAATCAGCAACCAACCAAATTCACCTGTCTGTGTGCGTTAAAAACTGAGGTTTAGTTGCACGCATTTGCAAATGCCCCGTCAAGGCGCTCTGTATACTGCAGTCCTAACTATAACATTGCATTTTAAGTCTCCTCAGTAGGAGCACATGACTGCTGATGGATAAGCAGGACCAGCCCTAGCTGACCGCGAAGGTCTGGCCGACATCAGGCTCCAGGTGGCAAGCAGGAACCCTTGGGCACTTGCAGGGGCCAACCGTGAAGGTCCCAGGCTGAGAATCGGCTCCAGGCGGCAAGCAGGACCAACCCTAGCTAACCGCGAAGGTCTGGCCGAGATCGGGCCCCAGGCGGCAAGCAGGACCCACCCTAGCTGACCGCAAAGGTCTGGCCGAGATCGGGCTCCAGGCGGCAAGCAAGAACCCTCGGGCACCTGCAGGGGCCAACCACGAAGGTCCCAGGCCGAGAAAGGGCTCCAGGCGGCAAGCAGGACCCACCGCGGGGCCAACCCTAGCTGACCGAAGGTCTGGCCAAGATCAGGCTCCAGGCGGCAAGCAGGAACCCTCGGGCACTTCTAGGGGCCAACCGCGAAGGTCTCAGGCCGAGAATCAGCTCCAGGCGGGAAAGCAGGACCCACCGCTGGGCCAACCCTGGCTGACCGCGAAGGTCTGGCCGAGATTGGGCTCCAAGCGGCAAGCAGGAACCCTCCCGGACTTCTAGGGGCCAACCGCAAAGGTCCCAGGCTGAGAATCGGCTCCAGGCGGCAAGCAGGACCCTTCCCGCACTAGACCGGGCTTGATGAGATCGGGCTCCAGGCGGCAACCAAGAACCTTCCCGCACCTTGATCCAAGCTGGCCTGTGGGACTTCGATTTCCCGTACCTTTGTATAGCTGAAGCCAAGCTGGCCGGCCTACCTTTGGAGACCATAAGCCAAGCTGGTCGGCGGAACTTAGTCGATTTTGCGGCCGTTTTTTTTTAACCTGAAGCCAAGCTGGCCGGTTGTTTTTTTGAGAGGAAAATCGTGGAAGCCGCGGATTTGCCTCCCAAGTCCGGGAGGAAGTTTCATGGGCCCGGACTTGATTTGTTCTAACACCGTTAAAGTCTATGGGACATGAACGTGAAAAATCAAAAGTGCTAATTTTAAAGGTTAATATGCAAGTTATTGTCATAAAAAGTGTTTGGGGACCTGGGTCCTGCAGCAAAAAAAGTTTCAAAAACAGCCGTTTTTCCGGGAGCAGTGATTTTAATAATGCTTAAAGTGAAACAATATAAGGGAAATATTCCTTTAAATTTCATACCTGGGTGTGTGTATAGTATGGCTGTAAAGTAGCGCATGTTTCCCGTGATTAGAACTGTCCCTGCACAAAATGTAGTTTCTAAAGGAAAAAAGTAATTTAAAATTACTCGCGGCTATTCATGAATTGTTGGGTCCCTTCAGGTCTGGTATGGGTTTTAAAGGGGAACCCTGCACCAAAATGTAAAAAAATTGCATGGGGTCCCCCCAAAAATCCATACCAGACCCTTATCCGAGCATGCAACCTCGCAGGCCACAGGAAAAGAGGAGGGACGCGAGCACCCCCCCCCCTCCTGAACCGTACCAGGCCATATGCCCTCAACATGTGGAGGATGTTCCCGTGTCGATAGGGACAAGGGCCTCATCCCCACAACCCTTGCCCGGTGGTTGTGGGGGATCTGTGGGCGGGGGGCTTATCAGAATCTGGAAGCCCCCTTTAACAAAGGGGACTCCCAGATTCCCCCCCTCCATGTGAAAAACACAAAGAAAGTGTAAAAAATCACAGACACAGCTGGGATAAGTCCTTTATTAAAAATAAAACATTCCAGCGATGTAATCTAGTCTGTCCCGCGATGCTGCAGTCTCCACTCCACTTCAAACCCCTATGACGTAAGAGGGGGCGGGGTCATCCATCACATCATAGGGTAAGCCCTGGCTTTCCCCAGCAAGCAGGGGGAATACTCAATGATGTCGGCGGGTGACCCCACCCCATGACGTCACGGGGGGGGGGGGTCATCCGCTTGCCGGGGCGTGTGTGTGTGTGTATATATATATATATATATATATGTGTATGTATGTATGTATGTATGTATATATATATATATATATATATATATATATATATATATATATATATATATATATATATATATATATATATATATATATATATATATATATAATTTATTGTGTGTGTATATATTAATATATATATATATATTGTGTGTGTGTGTGTAAGTATATATATATATATATATAATTTGTTTACATCCTTCCAGCGATTGTTGAGATGCTGCCGTTCTGTACAGTTGAAGGCATTACTTTATGATCATTGTGAACCAAGGGGTGGAGTCATGGAGACATTTAATATTATTGACCAATAAATAAGAATGCATTCTAAACCAGGTTACCTAAAAGGATGTCATACTATAGGAATGTCATTACGAACTGACTAAATGACAGCTCCTTCAGGAATGTGTGCCATCTTCCTTACAAAGTAATACTACTTTTCTAGATGTTACAATTGGTCACTATTGTCGATTAATCATTTATATATTACTGCCAAAACTTAGATTAGTTAGACCCAAAAGAAGTGTGATAAGCATGTGTCTGTCCTGATCTTCAACCAGGGGTGGAGACTCCTTGGAAGAGCATCTACTGTATATTTTAACTGCAGCTAAGGCCCCTTTCCTGCGGGGGCAGCATCGGCTGTACATTTTTCCGCCGCTAGCGGGGGTGGTTTTACACCTCCCCCCGCTAGTGGCCTGAGAAAGGATTAAAAACCACTGCAAAGCACCTCTGCAGAGGCGCATTGCCGGTGGTAGAGCCATGGTGTTCTATTGATTTCAATGGGCAGGAGCGGTATACACACCACTCCTTCACCGCTCCAAAGATGCGGCTAGCAGGACTTTTTTTTTTTTACCATCCTGGTAGCGCACCGCTCCAGCAGCGGCTGTTTAGAGTCGGTTTGCAGGCGCTATTTTTAGTGCAATAGCACCTGCAAAATGACCCAGTGTGAAAGGGGTCTAAGTTTCTTTATATGTTGCTTCTGTTGTTACCCATTTAAATGTTCTATAATCTGCAAATATTTGTGTGATCTGTTCTTTGCACATCTTAAAAATAGACCCCAAAACATAAACTATCACGTTGCCATATAAAACACAGGGGTTATAACCCGCCTTTACGCTATCCAAAATTAAAAGTTTTACTTGAATGAAAGGCACCTTGGGTAATAACAAAGCAGAACCCAAAATCCATATATGCAAAGGGAAAGCAATCATGAGCGACCTCTTCCTGAAAGTCACTTCATCTATCCTATACTCTACAGGTGCATAAATAACAAAATTGCATAACAATATAAAAACTAAAAATTTTATATTTAATTTAAAAAAAAAATAACTAATAAAATGCCATATACACTACTTCTGTGCAAACGTTTTAGGCAAGTGTGAAAAAAAAAATATGCTGTAAATGAAAAATTCTTTCAGAAATAAAAGTGTTAATAGTTTATTTTTCACCAATTAACAAAATGGAAATTAAATCATGCACCCACCAGAAGGAAACATCATGCCCAGGTACTCCCAAGTGGGAGAAGGGGTGCAAGACCAAATATGTGCAGATTCAGAATCCATCCTAACTCCAGTGCACAGATTGTGATCACAACATTGCATTCCAAGTCTGATGCAGACTCCACTGATAGGAGCAAATTGTCCAGATACTCTGTGGATCCTGATTATAGGTTATCAGAAGAACCAGTATTGCACCTCCGTGAACACCCAAGGGGCCAACGCCAGACCAAATAGAAAAGCCATGATTGGGCAAATGGAGCTCTCCCACTGCAAACTAGAGGTTAATGGTTTGGAAGATGGGGGTAGGCGTCAATGTCTATCGAGGTCTCCTTGGTGTGGAGTTGCAACCATTGACAATGATTCAATCCGAAATGTGTGTACCCTCACAAAAGCATGCAGGACCTTCAGATCAAGGATGGGATGAACTTCTATTAAATTTTTTTTAAAACTGTAAACAGATTGGATAGGCATTGGAACTCTATTTTGTAGTCCGAATATTTTCAGAATCCATTTGTTAGAAATGAGAGATAACCTAGTGATAGAGAGATTGTGTCCCCCCACCTTGCGATGTTGTGGGAGGGGCAAAACTTCATGCAGAGGCAGGATTCTTGATGGACTTGTTCAAGTGCGGGGGCTTGGCCGATTTGTCCACAAAAAAAAAAAAGTCTGCACAGAGAAAGATGTGTCAGTCTTGTGACACAATTCTTTACTCCTAGAATAAGACAGATATGCTCAAAGGGCATCAGTTAAAGCTTTTTTTTTTTTCACGTCTGATCCACTGACCAGCACTTAAACCAGAGCAAATGCTTCAACAAAACAGCCAAAACTGATCAGGCTGTCTGGAATCCAAGGCTGAATTACACATGTATTTTGGACCCTGAGCCAATTAACCTGCCTGAACCCACTCAGTCAATATCGCAAACACCAAAACAGAACCTAGAACTGGGCAGATTAGGGCAACTGTAACTACATACTTGAAACGAGCGTTGTTGCTTACCGCCTTGCTATCCTAAAGGCCTCTGAAAGATGGTGTATTTAAAAACCTGTCTGACGGTTAATATGTTGAATTTTAAAAGCAGCGGTGGGCCTGCTGATCTCACAGGTTTGCTAATATGACAGAACACCGTTGCTTTGACAAATTAACATCAAAACAGTCTTACGGATTTAAAAATACTGCATTTCACAATATTTTGAACAGTAAAGTGCAAGACTCCGGTGGGTGTAACAAGATGTCCGCTTGCCGTCTTTTCACTGTATCCTTACTGTGGACGAGTGCAGGGTGTAGCAAGATGGCAGCATCGGAACATCACTTTCGTTACAAAATCTGACGGGTTGCCTAATTTGACAAAACACTGGCAGCCTGTAGTAGGAAGGGCTTCTAAGGCCATCCCACAGATCTGCACAAAATATGTACAGCACCGTGATATTGTTGATGCTATTGTACAAGGTAATATCAGAGTTTGTTTAAAGGGTCACTAAAGGAAAAAAATTTTTTAGCTGAAATGACTGTTTACAGGACATAGAGACATAATAGTTAACTGATTCCTTTTAAAAATGATTAAAAATAGATAAAAAAACAATCATATAATGTGCCTGCAGTGTAGTTTCGTTTTTGCTGTTGTTTGCTGGTTCTCTGATGTACAGAGAGCCACTAGAGGGCAGTCAGCCAATAGAGAGCAGTGATACTTTGTCTAAAACTCCTCAGCACCAATCCAGTTTCGTTTTACACACAGCTCCTTGATTAGTGACCACCGTGAGAAATCTCCCAGTACTGTGGTTATCAGGAAACAGGCAACCAGGAAGTGTCCAGAACAGAGAGGATTTACAGCAACATGAAAGCAAAAACGAACAATGAGGACATGAAACCAGGACTGCAGTAAGGTAAAGGAAGCCATTTAGCTAAAAAAAAAAATTCCTTTAGTGACCCTTTAAGCACTTGGTTCACACACAGATTGATATGTTTTGTGGCTATTGGGGGTAATATATTTGAATAAAAGTTTTGGGCCCAGTATTTAGCTTTAAAATAATTTGTGAACGATTGCTGCTTTTATTTATTTTTTGGAAGAAAGCTTCCAAAGTGCTCACGCCAGATTTAAAAACTTTTCCTCAAAACCGTTAATATCTGTATATAGCTGTTTGCATCAATGGCGTTCTTAACAAATAATTCCATGCTATTATAAAGACTAACCAATTTCCAGGTAGGGTAAAGTGTAAACTGATGACTTGTATAGACAATTCATTCAAAATAAAGCTGTATGATACAAAACATTGCTTAAGAAGAGCTTTTTAAAGACAGCAGCAGTAGGACATTGTGCTTTATATGTCTGAAGGTTCTAGCTGGAACCGTGATTCTGCAGATATTCCATATTGCTCCAATGGGTCCTACAAGGATAAACAAAGCAAAGTAAATAACAAAAATTATTCAAACTAAACTCTTCAGATTTTTATCACTTCATTTACCTTCCCAGTCATCTTCAGGATTTCACTGCGATAAAAGAGAAGACTTATTCTCATGAACTCATAGCTGAAATACAAATGT
Source organism: Rana temporaria (assembly GCF_905171775.1). Taxonomy (NCBI): domain Eukaryota; kingdom Metazoa; phylum Chordata; class Amphibia; order Anura; family Ranidae; genus Rana; species Rana temporaria. The sequence goes on along the minus strand of NC_053489.1, from coordinate 401,534,419 downwards.
ATTTATATATTTATAATGTGTTATATATACACACACGTAAACATACACTATCTTACCAAAAGTATTGGGACACCTGCCTTTCCACGAACATGAACTTTAATGGCATCTCAGTCTTAGTCCATAGGTTTTAATACTGAGTTGGCCCACCCTTTGCAGCTATAAAAGCTTCAACTCTTATGGGAAGGCTGTCTACAAGGTTTAGGAGTGTGTCTATGGGAATGTCTGACCATTCTTCCAGAAACGCATTTGTGAGGACAGGCACTGCTGTTTGGACGAGAAGGCTTGGCTTTCAGTCTCCGCTCTAATTCATCCCAAAGGTGTTCTATCGAGTTGAGGTCAGGCCAGTCAAGTTCCTCCACCCCAAACTCACTCATCCATGCCTTTTATGGACCTTGCTTTGTGCACTGGTCCAAATCATTTGGTGGAGCGGGGATTATGGTGTGGGGTTGGGCTTGGCCCCTTAGTTCCAGTGACAGGAACTCTTAAGGCATCAGCATACCAAGATTTCATGCTTCCAGCTTTGTGGAACAGTTTGGGGATGGCCCCTTCCTGTTTCAACATGACTGCGCTGTTATAGCTGTAAAGCAGGGATATGCAATTAGCGGACCTCCAGATGTTGCAAAACTACAATTCCCATCATGCCTCTGCCTCTGGGTGTCATGCTTGTGGCTGTTAGAGCCTTGCTATGCCTCATGGGAATTGTAGTTCTGCAACAGCTGGAGGTCCGCTAATTGCATATCCCTGCTGTAAAGGATGGGCCAACTCAATATTGAACCCTACGGACTAAGACTGGGATGCCTTTAAAGTTCATGTGCTTGTAAAGGCAGGCGTACCAATACTTTTTGGTAATATAGTGTATACACACACACCTTCTTCAGTTTCTTTATTTTTCTCTAGAATTTTCCTAAAATGGTAGTTCATATGAAAACACACACCAAATTGTGAACGTTGCTGAAAAAGAAAATGACACCCAAACTAAATTTCTAATAACACCACCTACTAACGAAATGCCAGGTATAAATGAAGGACTTATTCAAACCATCACAGAGTTCAAAATGAGGGACATTTTTTAAGACTAGAACAAAAAGTATCTGGAGCAGCAGTGTATGGCAACCAATCAGCTTCTAGCTTTAATTTTCAAAGTTTAAGGCCTTGTTCACACGGGTGCCGAGTCCCGTACTCCATGAACAGGTCATTTATTCTGCCTCTAGCTGGCAGCCCATTCAAATAAATTCAGGCGCAGTGACTGTAACGACACCACTGCTTGCCTAATGTAACAGGCGTTTGGTGAGTGGACCTAAATGCAAAGAGTGTGTTATAACCTAGTCATCTTTTTTCCCTCTGTCCTCTGTGTCCAATTGGGGAGATTTCCCGTCACTTCTTATCTCATAACCAAAAAAAGAAGTGAGGGAAAGCCAGTTTGTCACCATTGGGCGATTTCCCCTCCTATTCGTGTTCTGATGTCAACCCAAAATGTTCTTTTAGTTCACTTTCAATGATAATGGTAAACAGGACAAATAGAGGGGGTGAATCTCCTGAACGGTGGCACAGACTGCAATAAAAACTGACAGCTGTTCTAATCCCTCTCCACTCGATCTAAAACAAAAAAAAAGCCTTTAGTAACACTTTCTAAGTACATTTCTATTTTCAATGTGGTGTGTTAACAAACAAGGCAATACAAGATGTGTTTTACATGCATATTTCCTTTCCTGCAAGTCATGGGGATATACAGTGCACCCGGAAAGTATTCACAGTGCTTCACTATTTCCACATTTTGTTATGTTACAGTCTCATTCCAAAATGGATTAAATTCATTATTTCCCTCAAAATTCTACAAACCAAACCTCATAATGACAACGTGAAAGAAGTTTGTTTGAAATCTTTGAAAAATTATTTAAAATATAAAACGATCATCTTTGAGATGATTCTACAACTTAATTGGACGTTTTTTTTGAAAAGGCACACACCTGCCTATACAAGGTTCCACAGTTAACAGTGCATGTCAGAGCACAAACCAAGCCGGGAACTGCAAGGAATGGTCTGCAGACCTCCAAGACATTATTGTATTGAGGCATAGATCTGGGGAAGGGTACAGAAAAATGTCTGCAGCATTAAAGGGCCCAATGAGCACAGGGGCCTCCATCATCTGAAAATGGAAGAAGTTTGGAAGCACCAGGACTCTTCGTAGGTTGGGCCGCTTGGCCAAACTGAGCAATCGGGGGGAAAACGGCCTTGGTCAGGGAGGTGACCAAGGGGTTGATGGTCACTTTGACAATTCAACCTTATTTGGGAATCGAGCACCAGGACGCCGAAAACACCGGCTATTTCGTTCTAGGGTCGATTACCCTTTATTTTAATCGCCTGCTATACACGCCGGGTGCCAGGACTATCAGGCACTCGGCAATGTGTGTAACTTTTTTACATTTGTGTATCAAATAAATATTTTAAACAGCATTTCGCAATGAGGATTTGTTCAAGTTTTTATCATCCCAATCCATCCCTATGAGGTATATCTCAACTATGCCATCCTAAAGGATCCGATATAGGGGTATCCCCACATGCTTACAAGACCATACTAGCGATAGGTGGTCAACACCCAGGGGTGAGTGTACATCTATGTGGGGCACCCAGTCTGAGCACTATTCCATAGGAGACATCTATTGAGCACGAGCACCTAATGGGATGGTTTATGATCCATTTCCAATGATTTATACATCTGTTTGATGATATTGTGTTGTCCAGTACTTATATCAGACCAATATCTAGCACAATTTTCTCTTTCACTTTGACAGAGTGCCAGCGTTTCTCTGTGGAGAGAGGAGAACCTTCCAGAAGAATAGTTCCTCCAAATAAAGCCACGTGGATGGTGGCGTAACACGTAGAGGTGGAGCCTGGCGGTGGGATTATCCGCTCATTACATGAGACTTGCTGGATGGTATCCTATGCTTTGTTTTTAATTAATAAATGTGAGTGCATTGTATGAAGTTGGGTTGGTGAGGTTGGTTCAGACTTACACATAGGTACTGCACTATTGGAAGCACTTTTGTCTGAAGAAACCAGATTATCAGCATATAAACCCATTTGACCCCAAAGGGTCTATGTTGGAGGTGAGCCTGCATTGCACTCAGTGAAGTGGGCACAAGTCACGGAGTGGAGTCACATTGTGTATTCGAGAAAGAGTCGTTAACCATTAGATTCTCTTCGATTATTGTGAACTTTTTTCATATCCATCTATCTATCTACTGCAAGATGAAATGTAATCTGGCCAGTTGTTCGTATCTGGGAGAATATTGAAAACTAGATTTTTATGCAAGATGGTACTCCTCCACATTTTGCCATTATTGTTCGTGAATGGCTAAATGAACATTTTCCTGGAAGTTGGTCCACTTGAGTGGCTGGCCAGAAGCCCCGATTTAACCACTTAAGCACCGCCTCCTGCACATATACGTCGGCAGAATGGCACGGCTGGGCGCAAGCATGTACCTGTACGTCCTCTAAGTTCCCAGACGCGGGACACGATCGCCGCTGGAGTCCCACGATCGGTCCCCGGAGCTGAAGAACGAGGAGAGCTGTGTGTAAACACAGCTTCCCCATTCTTCACTGTGGCGCTGTCATTGATCGTCTGTTCCCTGATATAGGGAAACACGATCAATGAAGTCACACGTCCAGCCCCGCCACCCTACAGTTAGAAACACATATAAGGTCTCACTTAACCCCTTCAGCGCCCCTAGTGGTTAACTCCCAAACTGCAATTGTCATTTTCACAGTAAACAATGCATTTTTTGCTGTGAAAATGACAATTGTCCCAAAAATGTGTCAAAATTGTCCGATGTGTCTGCCATAATGTCGCGGTCACGAAAAAAATCACCGCCATTGGTAGTAAAAAAAAAAAAAAAATATTAATAAAAATGCAATAAAACTATCCCCTATTTTGTAAACACTATAAATTTTGCGCAAACCAATCGATAAACGCTTATTGCGATTTTTTTATACCAAAAATAGGTAGAAGAATACGTATCAGCCTAAACTGAGGAAAAAAAAACGTTTTTTATATATTTTTGGGGGATATTTATTATAGCAAAAAAAAAAATATTGAATTTGTTTCAAAATTGTCGCTCTATCTTTGTTTATAGCGCAAAAAATAAAAACCGCAGATGTGATCAAATACCACCAAAAGAAAGCTCTATTTGTGGGAAAAAAAGGACGCCAATTTTGTTTGGGAGCCACGTCGCACGACCGCGCAATTGTCAGTTAAATCGACGCAGTGCCAAATCGCAAAAACTGGCCGGGTCATTTACCTGCATTTTGGTCCGGGTCTTAAGTGGTTAACACCCCCCGTGACTTTTTTTCTTTGGGGTTGGTTGAAGTTTACCCTACGAAACCAAAGACTTTACAAGAATTCGAAGGGCGACTACGAGAAGTTATTTCTGCCATCCCACAAGAGTTCCTGCGAAGCAGCTTCAGAAGCTAAAGGCGAATGCTGGTGCACATATTGAATTTTAAATAAAACTCCATGTTATGTCTGTTCTTCTCACATAATTTTTTGTAAAGATAATTAATAAAAAAGTAATAAGAATTTTAAAATAAGGAGTTACTTTTCAGTATATATATATATATATATATATATATATATATATATATAAATTATTTATTTATTTTCTAATATTTTGCACAGTGGCATTTTCACTTATATTGTAGATTTCTTGTATATTTTTTCATCACCCTGCACATTTCTTTGCTATGTTGCACAGCGGCAATTGCACCTTTATGAAGTTCGATTGTATATAATATTAATTTATGTTTATATATTTAGCAGCGCTACCACATAGATATTTATATCCGGTTTTTTTTTTCTCCAGAAGAATGACCTCTCTGTAGCACTCCACCAATGAGACCTGTATGGTAGTCTGGCCAGACAGCAGCCATTCCTCAGTAAAAAGGCACATGACAGCCCGCCTGGAGTTTGCCAAAACTGATTAAACAAAGATTGAACTCTTTGGCCTGAATGGCAAGCATCATGTTTGGAGGAAAACAGGCACCGCTCATCACCTGGCCAATACCATCCCTACAGTGAAGCATGGTGGTGGCAGCATCATGCTGTGGGAATGTCTTTCAGCGACAGGAACTGGGAGAGTAGTCAGGATCACAGGAAAGATAAATGCAGCAATGTACAGAGACCTCTGATGAAAACCTGCTCCAGAGCACTCTGGATCTCAGACTGGGGCGAAGGTTCATCTACCAACAGGACAAAGACCCTAAGCACACAGCCAAGATAACAAAGGACTGGCTATGGGACAACTCTGAGTGGCCCAGCTAGAGCCCAGACTTAAAACCATTTGGACATTTTTGGAGAGATCTAAAAATGGCTGTGCAACGATGCTCCCCATCCAACCTGTTGGAGCTTGAGAGGTCCTGCAAAGAAGAATGGGATTAACTGCCAAAAAATAGGTGTGCCAAGCTTGTACTATATTCAAAAAGACTTGAGGCTGTAAATGGTGCTTCCACAAAGTATTGAGCAAAGGCTGTGTATACTTAAAGTGGAAGTAAACCCTCCTATAATTTTCAGGCATGGAAGCTGCCATCTTGGCCTCTGTTTAATCTTCAACTGCCATGATGCTGCACATGTGATCAGTTATGACACCAGCCATTGGATGGTTTGACAGTTTGGTTGAGCGTACAACCAATGTGACAGTTAGCATTCCCGGCATGCCAGGAATGTAACTGCTTTTTGAAACTGTTAAATTGATGGGTTTACTTCCGCTTTAAGTGATTTTTTTTCGTTTTTATTTTTAATAAATTTGCAAAAATTTGAAACAAACTTCTTTCATGTTGTCATCATGGGGTATTGTTTGTAGAATTTTGAGGAAAATAATGAATTTAATACATTTTGGAATAAGGCTGTAACATAAAAAGTGAAGTGCTGTGAATACTTTTCAGATGCACCGTAACTGAAAGTGCACCAATTAGAATGCATCTTGTGTTCTGTTTTTTTTTGTACCAGCAAGCAGATAACAAAACCATAATCTACACTGCATTAGGGAACACATGAATGTAAACAGCTTCAGAGATTACAGAAGAAACCGTTTTTCCTGAGATTCTGGGGTAAGGTAAACAAGCAGCTTGCTTTTGACATCAAATTGAGATGCTTGAAATGAATTTACCGACAGGCGTTTCTGAACTGCATTTGACCTACTTCAAGGTGTTTTCGCATTTTTATAAACTTGTTGTGGGAGAAAAGCAGTTCTGACATAAATAAAAGCCTGATGACACTGACCCAAAGGGAAGTGCTGCAACGGTAATACAGTTACTTGCTGCAGAGAGATCTAACCATATTTTGACATAGGTTACGAAGAGCATTCATTTAAAGTCCCATTCCTGCCGAACACAATTTTTTTTTTTAAATGTCTCCTCCCCCTGTCTATACAGTTTGGTCGATTCATGTGATTTCAAAGCTCTGTCTCCCTTGTGTCAGTCAGTGGCTGCAGGGGACAGGAGGGAGCGCCAACAACAGCTAGGAATTCTGGGAGCCATGACATCTCATGGCTCCCAGACTTCCTAGCTTTTGTCGAGCGTTCCCTGACACAGGGGAGCTTGAGCTGCAGGATCATGATCAGAGCTGACTGAAAAATAAGTATACAGATGTTTTATTTTTTTTAACATAGGGTAGATAGGATAGGTAGCAGGAGGGAACATTTTTAGGAATAGCGTTAGGAAGGGATTCCATTTTAAGTGCACTACGAATCGGCAATAGCCAAGGACATCAAAGAGTATAACGTAAACTTGTCATGAGAGAAATATGAGGATTGCTGCCCTCAATAAGCCAGAACAAGCATGTTGTTTTCTAACATTTCTCATGAATGTTCCGAGTGACTGACTAGGACATTATTGAAGAAAATCATTTTCTGAACTAGGTCAACAATATTTCCCTTATGACAGATTTCCTTTAGGCCTTGTTCACAGCTAATTACAACACACGGGGAAAATAAAACTTGGCATCCCATTGCGGCATATCATGTAAAATAGTTCAGGTAGGGATCCACAATAGTCAACAGAAGTCAATGTGTTTTCATGTGCTGCAACTGAATGGTTACAGAGCCTTGGCAACATGACATGTGCTCTTATGCCCTGTACACACGATAGAAATTTCCGACGGGATAAAAGCCGATAGAATTTTCTGTCGGAATTCCGTTCAAGCTGTCTTGCATACACACTGTGAATGAATGAATGAATGACTTGTATAGCGCAACGCATGCGAACTGAATCGCCTCTGGGCGCTTTTTCCAGCCAGTATCTGCTTGGCTGGTGCGGTCATTTTTACCCCGTAGGATCATGACACGCTAGGGACACACAGTCATACACACATATATACTGGGCCAATTTGGACAAGATCCAATTTACCTACCGGCATGTCTTTGGAAAACTGTCAGACCAAATTCCGACCGTCCAAAACGTGGTGACGTAAAACACTACAACGAGCCGAGAAAAATTAAGTTCAATGCTTCTGAGCATGCATTTTTTTTCTCCGTCGGCGTTCCACACAGACGATTGGAATTTCCAATAGGATTTTTTTTCATCGGAAAAAAATAAAACATGTTCTATTTCTAAACTCCGATGGAAAAAAGTCCGATGGCGCCCACACACGATCGGAATATCCGATGAAAAAATTCTGTCTGACTCTCAACCCTCCCTAGATGCTGAGAATATCATTTGAGGAAATTTGTTGGAAAACACATGAAAACCAAAGTACATAGGTGTGAAGCCAGCCTAAAAAAGTGATCGTTAAGCCACCTTCACATCTTCATACCATCCCCTCTGCGTTCTGAACATGTGTGCCTCTGTTACTGATTTATATAAAAAAAAAAAAAGCCTGCTATATCTCATTTTGCAGCCCTTCTCAGAGATCACGTAATCGGCTGGCTGTCTCTTCTCCCCATCTGATAGATGCAGCGGGCGTGACCGAGATTCCTCCACTGACATCACTCGGGAGAGGAGGAGGAGAGGGGAGAGAGCCATCTGATCATGTGATCGCTGAGAAGAGCTGTGAAATGAGGTATAGCAGGCTTTTTTTTTTTAATCTCTTACACCGGGAACACAGGATTAGAACACAGAGGAGATGGTATGAAGATGTGAAAGTTATTTGAGCAGCAGGAGTTGTGGGCACTGTCACGAGCTGACAGGCAGGGAGGGGAGGGGGAGAGTGCACAGAGAAGCCATGATATACTGTTGTCCGTTTACAAATGGGAGGGTATAGTCAGGCAGGATCAGCCAGGTATAACAGGGGGCCAAATGACAAAGCACAAGCACCGTGCTGTATAAAACGCCTTAAAGAAAGAAACAGGATCTTCTTTTTTGGGGGGGTTTAACAAACACTTCAAACTATTATTATCTACCATTCTCTACATCCATTTCAGAAACAAACTATACATAATAATACAAAATGGCATTGCCATCTATTCATGCCTCCTAATAAAAATAAGGGTTCTGAGGAACAGGGCCACTTTTGATCCTTTTTTATTTCGCATTTTTACCAAGTTGCATACAATAAAAAACCTTCAACACCGTGGTCTCTTCCCTGCATAAACTTGAGGAGAATTTAAGATTTTCCAATCTGGCTTGGCAATCAAAACACTTTTTTTTTCTTTATTACAGCGTTTACATACAGGGTACTTCAAGTTGTTTTACATCTATCCATATGCCTCATGTCTTTTGACATGTGCAAGGTAATTTCCTAGATAAATACCTTATACCAGGGATCTCCAAACTACGGCCCTCCAGCTGTTGCGGAACTACATGTCCCATAATGCACTGTAATACTCAGACATGACTAGGCATGATGGGAATTGTAGTTCCTGAACAACTGGAGGGCCATACGAACGAATACGCCAATCAATTTGCTGTATCCAAAAAGTTGGCCATTAACTAAGTACCTGCTGTAGCCTATTACTTTAACCACTTGAGACCCGCGCTATTGACAAAAGACGTCAACAGCGCGGTTCTCAGGTGCCAAGTGGACGTCTTTGGACGTCATTTGAAATGCATTACCCGCGCGCGCCACTGGGGGGCACGCAGCGGGTAACCACTGTGCCGCCGCATCGCTGGGGACCCGTTGCGTGTACCTGGCGGCCGCAATGTCCGCCGGGTACACGCGATTGTCGGTGACACAGCCGGTAACAGCAGGGACATGGAGCTCTGTGTGTAAACACAGAGCTCCACGTGCTGTTAGAGGAGAGGAGACCGATCTGTGTCTCTTGTACATAGGGATACAGCATCGGTCACCCCCCTCCCCCCACACAGTTAGAACACACCCAGGCTACTCAGTTAACCCCTTCCTCACCCCCTAGTGTTAACCCCTTCCCTGCCAGTCACATTTATACAGTAATTAGTGCATTTTTATAGCACTGATCGCTGTATAAATGTGAATGGTCCCAAATTTGTGTCAAAAGTGTCCGATACGTCCGCCGCAATATCGCAGTCCCAATAAAAATCGCAGATCGCCGCCATTACTAGTAAAAAAAAAAAAATAATGAAAAAAAAAATCATAATTCTGTTCCCCACTTTGTAGGCGCTATAACTTTTGCGCAAACCAGTCGCTTATTGCGATTTTTTTTTTTTTTTTTTTACAAAAATACGTCGAAAAATACGTATCGGCCTAAACTGAGAAAAAAAAAAGTTTTTTTTTTTTAAAAAAATTGGGATATTTATTATAGCAACAAGTAAAAAAAAAAATATATTTTTTAAATTGTCGCTCTTTTTTTGTTTATAGCGCAAAAAAATTAAAACCGCAGAGGTGATCAAATACCACCAAAATAAAGCTCTATTTGTGGGGAAAAAAGGACGTCAATTTTGTTTGGGAGCCACGTCGCACGACCGCGCAAATGTCAGTTAAAGTGACGCAGTGCCGTAAGCTGAAATTTCGCCTGGGAACGAAGGGGGTTTATGTGCCCAGTAAGCAAGTGGTTAAACTCACCTTGCATTTTTTAATGCTTGTACCCATTCATCACATTGTTCTTGATTACTGCATTCAAACATATATTTCCTGTCTGACTCATCAATGAAGTCTGAGAACAAAAAAAAAAAAATGAATATATATTTATATAAACCACGCACTTCTTGCATTCACAAATAAAATAACGATTTAGTACATCCAGGGCAGTTGATGGCCATATTCACAGTCTGAATATAAGCTAAAAGAAATCAGTATTAGGAGCATAGTTTGAAAAATAATAACCAAATGTGATATGGACATATTTGATGGAATATATAATAGTGATCATTTTGCACAATAGATGTACTTCAACCAGTTGTTGACATTGGACATGCTACACACCACTTCATTGAAGTTCACAGGATATGTGTTGTACTGCCCGTCATCCAGTCTGCTGCTCCCCCATTAAAACTTGCCAACAAATCCTGGCTGTGTTTAAAAAAAAAAAAGTTCAAGCGCAACAGAGATAAAAAGTAACATTGTTATTTTTGTATGTGCTCCGTTTCATTTATCCACAGATCAACAGAATGAGCTTTGATCTGCATATGATGTCAGCTAAGGCAACCTGACTAATAAAATTTAGAAAGATTGGTTTCCTGAAAAAAACTATATAGGGATTTTTTTTTTTTTTTTTTATCTAAAATAGTACTAAACTGTCAGTGTATTATATTGATTAAGAAGGAAAAAGCTTGGGACTTTAAATGAAGCACCGGAAAAAAGGTTACTCCATCCCTATTCATATAAAAGGAGGGTTTTGGGACTTCACATGAGGCACATGAAAGGAAACGGATAAGGGATTAAAAAACATGTTTATTAAATAAGTACATGTAGCAAAACATATCCACCGGTATATACATCAATATTAATGATTGCACACCCATAACTCAATGCAGTACGTCTATAAACCGGAATAAAAATATGGCACTTATGGTATGGTATCATGAGCCATTATTGCAAAAAAAATTAAAATAGCAATGCATGACATAAAATACATCATATATTAACCACTTAAGGACCGCCTAACGTCGATATACATCGGCAGAATGGCATGGCTGGGCACAGACACGTTGCCCTTTAAGTGCCCAGCCGTGGGTCTCTTGAGCCGCCGTCGGCGCGCTCGCGACACGGTCCGAAGCTCCGTGACCACGCCCGCGGGACACGATCGCCGCCGGTGTCCCGCGATCGGGTCACAGGAGCTGAAGGACGGGGAGAGGTGAGTGTAAACACACCTTCCCCGTTCTTCTCTGAGGCAGTGTCACTGATCATCTGTTCCCTGTTATAGGGAACGACTATCAGTGATGTCACACGTCCAGCCACGCCCCCTACAGTAAGAATCCCTCCCTTAGGGCACACTTAACCCCTTAGCGCCCCCTAGTGGTTAACCCCTTTACTGCCATTGTCATTTTCACAGTAATCAGTGCATTTTTATAGCACTTTTCGCTGTGAAAATTACAATGATCCCAAAAATGTGTCAAAAGTGTCTGATGTGTCCGCCATAATGTCGTATTCACGAAAAAAAAAAAATGCTGATCGTCGATAATTACTACTAAAAAAAAAAACATTAATAAAAATGCCATAAAACTATCCCCCGGTTTGTAAACGCCATAACTTTTGCGCAAACCAATCAATAAACGCTTATTGCTTTTTTTTTTACCAAAATTAAGTAGAAGAATACGTATCGGCCTAAAGTGAGGAAAAAATTTTTTTAATATATTTTTTGGGGATATTTATTATAGCAAAAAATATAGATTTTTTTTCAAAATTGTCGCTCTATTTTTGATTATAGCGCAACAAATAAAAATCGCAGAGGTGATCAAATACCACCAAAAGAAACTCCATTTGTCGGGAAAAAGGACGCCAATTTTGTTTGGGAGCCATGTCGCACGACCGCGCAATTGTCAGTTAAAGCGGCGCAGTACCTGCATAATGGTCTGGGTCTTAAGTGGTTAAAAAAATGGTTGCATCTTGAACATCTTTACGCGTTTTGGGATTATACCATCTCATCAGGAGCACATGCATAAACCATATCTATAAAAAAAAAAAAATGAAGGCCAATATGATCTAAATGTTGAACCTTAACGTTGGAGAAAGTAAGGAAAGAAAGGGAACAAAAAGGAGCGAGGAGGAAGGAAAATGTCCTTCCCCTTACTGACATGTAGACTCAAAGTATAAACATATGGTGCTGAGTGAATAGGGACCATCTTGAGTGTCTATCCCGGGAGCCATGGTGGTATGGACCCCCAAATGAGGGACGGGGCCAAAACCTCCCGAAGGGAAGAGGATGTCCATATGCTGACGTCACTGAAGTATGCAGCAATAGCTACAAAGTGTCTGTAAAATAATATAATATGCATGTGTAGCTATGCTTGGAATAAATGGTGAATACTAGGGTTTTCCCGATACCGATACCAGTATCGGTATCGATACCGAGTATTTGCGGGAGTACTCGTACTCCCGCAAATACCCCCGATACTAAAATAGAATACTCCCCCCCCCCCCCGCCGCCAACGCCGCCGTTAATCAGTGTGCGGGGACGGATGATCTGTCCAATCCCGCGCAAGGGGGAGTGTCTATACGCGGCGGGGATACAGCTATTCAAACGAAAGCTGTTCCCCGCACGCTGATTAACGGCGGCATCAAGGTATGGGGGACACGGCTGGAATGTGGGGGACACGGCTGGAATGTGGAGGACACGGCTGGAATGTGGGGGACATGGCTGGAATGTGGAGGGCATGGCTGCATTATGTGGAGGACATGGCTGGAATGTGGAGGACATGGCTGCATTATGTGGGGGACATGGCTGCATTATGTGGGGGACATGGCTGCATTATGTGGGGGACATGGCTGCATTTGGGGACACATTTAAAAAAAAGTATCGGTATAAAGTAGAACCATGGTAGATGGTGACTAGACACAAGAAACAAAGAATGAAAAAACGTGGGTGAGTGAAAGCCGCTAGAAGGAGTGCAAAATAAAGCAAGGGTGAACAAATGAGCTGTTTGCATGGAACCCCCCAATGCGATAACCCAAAGTTAATGAAAACACAAATTGAAAGAAAGTGAACAAGTGATCTGGTACTAAAGTAGTGTGTAGAAAAATGGTGTAGTACTTTATAACGTAAATATACGTTATATTTATTATAAAATATGTAGCACGTACATTCAAGAAAACTGTGAAAATCACAGTAGTAACACAGTCATGAATCTTGCCAACAGGCTGATACATGGTGACGTATCCACCCAGGGTTTCGAGCAGCATTCCTTGACGTCATGAAGCCTCTTCCTTCCATTATCCTATGCATCAGAGACAACCCAGGGACAGATGATCCATTTCTACGAGAGAGCCTTCATTTTAGAGCCTAGTTCCATTGGAGGGGAGCAGTGTTTGGAGGAGTTTGGGGAGAGGTTTATCCATGTTCGCTGACATTTGCATTAGTGCATTTGATCTCTATAATGTGAGATCCAACTGTTCTGGTAAGTGGTGCTGATTTTGTATGAAAGAGCGACTAATGGTGATTTATTTATTTTCAGTTTTTTCATATGGACACCCATTGTTTTTGAATCCTTGCATTCACATTATTTGTACAATTGTGCTCATAAGTTTACATACCCTGGCAGAATTTATGATTTCTTGGCCATTTTTCTGAGAATATAAATGATAACACAAAAACTTTTCTTTCACTCATGGTTAGTGTTTGGCTGAAGCCATTTATTATCAATCAACTGTGTTTACTCTTTTTACATCATAATGACAACAGAAACTACCCAAATGACCCAAGTACATCCCATGCGCAGCTTTCTGGCTGATGAATGCAAATGTTCCTCCAGTATTTTTTGATAACATACTGCATTTATCTTGCCATCAATTTTGATGACATTTCCTGTGCCTTCATAGCTCAGACATCCCCAAAACATCAGCGATCCACCTCCACGTTTCACAATAAGATTGGTGTACCTTTCATCATAGGCCTTGTTGACTCCTCTCCAAATGTAGTGTTTATGGTTGTGGCCAAAAAGCGAATTGTTTAGCGTATTGCAAGTGGGATACTTTGTGGCATTTGCGTAGTAATAACTTTCTTCTGGCGACTCGACCATGCAGTCCATCTTTCTTTAAGTACCTCCTTATTGTGCATCTTGAAACAGCCACACCACATGTTTTCAGAGACTACTTTATTTCACCTGAAATTGTTTGTGGGTTTTCTTTGCATCCCAAACAATTTTCCTGGCAGTTGTGGCTGAAATTTTAGTTGGTCTACCTGACCGTGGTTTGGTTTTAACAGAACCCCTCATTTTCCACTTCTTGATTAGAGTCTGAACACTGCCGATTGGCATTCTCAATTCCTTGGATATATTTTTATATCCCATTCCTATTTTATACAGTTCAACTATCTTTTCCCGTAGAGCCTTTGACAATTATTTTGCTTTCCCCATGACTCAGAATCCAGAAACGTCAGTGCAGCACTGGATGAAAGATGTAAGGATCATAGGTGAGGATGGTTACCTTTAATAGCCATTCAAACCCCTTTGTGCCAACTTGTGTGCATGTCATCAGGCAAAAATCATGTAAACTTTTGATCAGGGTCATTTGGGTAGTTTCTATTGCCATTCTGATTTAACCACTTCAATAAAGGGCACTTATACACCCTTCCTGCCCAGACCAATTTTCAGCTTTCAGCGCTGTCATGCTACACTGTACCCAAACAAAATTTTTATAATTTTGTTCCCAGAAATAGACCTTTATTTTGGTGGTACTTGATCACCTCTGGGATTTTTATTTTCTGCTGAACAAATAAAAAAATAAGACAGAAAATTAAAAAAACATTTTTTTACAAAAAACTTAGAAACAACTATGATACAAAACTTTGTAAATAAGTACGTTTTCTCCTTCACTGACGGGGCTGCACTTACGGGCACTGATAAGGCGGCAAAGATGAGGTGGCACCAATAGGCAATGATATGCAGCACTGATGGGCACACATAGGTGGCACCGATGGGCACACATAGGCACTGAATGGCAGCACTGATGAATCGTACTGATGGGCATCACTGATTGGCAGGCATTATTTGACACCGATTGGCATCCATTGTGGGCACTGATTGGCATCCCTGGTGGTGACTAGTGGTGAGCATCTCTGGTGGCGTCCCTAGTGGTCCATTGTGGGCATCCTCGGGGGGGCTGCACTGATAATCAATCAGTACAGATTGGCTCTCCTCTACTCACGTCTGACAGACCCGAGTGAGGAAAAGCCGATAAACGGCTTTTCCTGTTTACACTGTGATCAGCCGTGATTGGAAACGGCTGATCAGGTGGCAAAGAGTCTCTGTCAAAGACTTTACCTCAGACTGACACGCCATACCACCAATCGCTGCGCTGCATGCCGGCTAGTTGTCCTGATCACGTCATGACGTCCGATCAGGGTGACAGAACCACTTTGTCACCTTCATTTTGCTATATGGTGGGCAGCAAGTGATTAAAAATAGTAAACATAGTTCATTGATAATAAATGGCTTTAGACAAACACTAGAAAGAAATGTTTATGTGTTATTCATATTCTCTGAAAAATGGCTAAGAAATCATAAATTCTGCCACTTATGAACACAATTGTACTTTATTATTGGATTGTGCACTTATGTTTTATCTATTCATATTAGCTATTCAGGCCATCTTAAAGGGGTTGTAAAGGTTCGTTTTTTTTCACCTTAATGACCCCCACACGTCCATGACAATGAGGGAGAGGGTGCTTGGAGCGCATCGCAGGTTCGGGACATGACAGGCGGAAGGATAGCCTCAAAGGCTCAGACCACATGCAGATAAAGAAATTATGTATAAATAAGTAGATTCCTTTATCTGCCCGTGGTCTGAGTCTTTAGGGCTATCCTTTTGCCGGTCATGTCCAGGAGCTGCGATGTGCTCCGGGTGCCCTCCCCCTTGTTGTGATGGATGTGCAGGGGTTTGGGCGGATCAAGCCTGTTGTACATTGGTGCCACGCACTATGCAGTTTGCATGATGCCTCTTTGGCATCACTACGTCTGCACATTTTTCCATCCCCTTGGCTGGTTCATGCTTACCTATGCAATTGAGGGCGGCGGCCGCCGCTCCAGCGAGGGCGCTCCTCCCTTGGAATCATGCCAGTGTGATGCTGGTGGGAGAACCTTAAGACAGGCCGGATGTGTATAAACATTCTCGATCTTATTTGTCCATCCTGCTGTATGTGGGTTGACTGCACACTACTTTCGTACCAGATCTTCCGACATGGGGAACGTACAGGTATATGCATTGAGAGCGTGTCTCTGTTTCTGCTACAACGGCCCTGATATTTCACTTGTACACTTTCTTTAATTTTTCGTTTTCATTAACTTTGGGATATTGCATGGTGGGTTCCATGCAAACACCTAATTTGTTCACCCTTGCTTTATTTTGCTCTCCTTCTAGCGGCTTTCACTCACCCACATTTTTTTCATTTACTTTGCTTCTTGTGTCTAGTCACCATCTACTATGGTTCTACTTTATTATGGTATTCACCATTTATTCCAAGCATAGCTACACACGCATATTATATTGTTTTACAGACACTGTGAAACTATTGCTGCATACTTCAGTGATGTCAGCATGGACATTCTCTTCCCTTTGGGAGGTTTTGGGCCTGTCCCTCATTTGGGGGTCCATACCACCACAGCTCCCGGGATAGACACTCAAGATCATGGGTGCTCAACCTGTGGCTCTCCAGCTGTTGCGGAACTACAATTCCCATGAGGCATTGCAAGCCGCTGACAGGTACAAGCATGTCTCCCAAAGGCTGAGGCATTATGGGAATTGTAGTTTTGCAACAGCTGGAGAGCCACAGGTTGAGCACCCATGCTCAAGATGGTCCCTATTCACTCAGCACCATATGTTTATACTTGAGTCTACATGTCAGTAAGGGGAAGAACATTTTCCTTCCTCCTGGCTCCTTTTGTTTACTTTTTTTACTTACTTTCTCCAACATTAAGGTTTAACATTAAATCATATTGGCCTTCAATTTTTTTTATAGATATGGTTTATGCATGTGCTCCTGATGAGATGGTATAATTCCCGATGCAACCATGTTCTTAAATATATGATGTATTTTATGTCATGCATTGCTTTTTTAAATGATTTTTGTATGGAGCATTAATGGCTCATGATGTCATATTGTTACTCCGGTATATAGGATGTACTGCATTGAGTTATAGGTGTGTAAAATACCAATCATTCATATTGATGTATATGCAAGTGGATAGGTTTTGCTACACTTGTTCAATAAACTTGTTTTTTAATCCCTTATCCGGTTCCTTTCATGTGTCTCATATAAAGTCCCAAAATCCTCTTCTTTTATGTCAGTGTATTTTAGCCTTGCACATTCAGATCAACAAAACAATGCATTCCCCAGTAAATTACTTGTTTACATTTTTGTCCACGCAATTGCCCTTCAGGACTTTCAATTCTACTGGCTTGTTTCCTCAGAGCTTCTACCCCAAACATTGAGTCAGGAAGCATGTGCACTTAAGCATGAGTACTTAATAGGAGGCAGTTACATTCTCCAAGCAGCTGCCAGTGTGGGAGGAAGGAGCAGGAAAGTGCCTTTCCATGCTAGTCTACGAGGTTATGCGTTTCTATTGACACATACAGCTTAGGGAGTCCAAATCTAGTCCCAGCTGGGAGTGTGCCCAGAAATGTGGCTCCATACATACAAACAGGCCCATAGCAGAATGTAAAAAATGCTCTAGTCCATAGAGGAAGAGTTAGTTAAACATAACACAATTTATGTTTTGAATTTATGCCAAGGTAAGCATAGATACCTCCGAGGCAGCAGGTAGTCAATGCGTAAAAAATTAATAAAATAACATCAGGTTCCTAACGTTTGTGAGCCTTTTTGCTGCCACTACAATTGTTCTCTGACTCCCATATACTTTCAGCTGTAAAAACTAACCTAACAAAGTTAAGAGATAAACCAATTGCTTAGTAAACTAGGACACTTACGTATTGAGAAGCATTTCTCCTCTTCTTTGGCCACCCTGCAGTGCTCTAAAAGAAGTGCTCCAATGGGCTAAGAAACAAAAGCATGTGCAATATTTCAGAGGTGGATTATTTGAGCTTGATAACGGTAACAAACATGCATTTGTTTAAATAGAGATAATATACAGTAAGTTAGTCACTTCCAGCAGTCCTCCAGGAACACTATTCAGAGACAGAATACCTACCACCTGCACCAAATGTAAGAACTTTAAATGCTGAAAGAAGCCCAAAGAAAATGATAGGACCAGACACGGACCGAGCGACAGTCCACTCCAGACTGCAGCTGCGCCACTTTGCAGCCCGGATGCACTCCTCGTCTGTGTGTACTCGCCTACCTGTTGCCGCCACTCCTGCTGTTAAACTCAGAGCAGAGGCACAGCAAATCTACACAGAGGGAGGGAGCTGCCCACATTTTTTAATTGACAAGCAGGTGATGTGTTGTTAGGACACAATGCGGTCACAGCAACCAATCACTCCTCTGTTAACAAGAAGAGTTGGGCAGCTCCCACCCTCAGCAGACCTGCCGTGTCTCCCTACTTGTGAGTTTAACTGCAGGAGTGGCAGGAAGTAGGAGTACACACAGACGAGGATTCAACCTTGCCATGCCTCCAACCCCCTGCCTTTTGGTAATGTAGGACTGTCCATGGGAGAGAGCTGTAACTGCAATGAGGACTGTGGTTTAATGGGGGGCTGTGATGTGAGGGGGGATTTGTATACAATGTAATACCAACATAAAATCACACATAGGTTGGACTTGATGGACCTGTGTCTTTTTTCAACCTTGCCTGCTATGTAACTATGTGATTGTAAAGGGGGGGGGGGCTATGATGTGAGAAGTGATTTTTTTGAAACATCAAGGGTGCTGTAAAGCAAGGTGATGCTTGCGATTGCAAGGGAGGCTGTGATGCGAGGAGGGGGGCTTTGTGAATCTTAAATACTACGGTCACACTCTGGCTCCAGCCTACACTTTTTAACTGATATCTTCAACCTCTCCCTTTCTACTGGCCTCTTCCCCAACCTTAAACATGCACTAGTCATTCCCATACCAAAAAAGGCCTCACTGGACCTCACTAATCTTAACAACCCATCTCCTTACTCCCTTTTGCCTCCAAGCTCCGTCAATGTCTAGTCTACAACTGGCTGAGTGACCACCTCATTGAGAATAACCTTCTTGATCCCCTTGAGTCTGAATTTCACCTGCAACACTCAACAGTAACTGCTCTCCTAAAACTCAAAAACTACTTACCAACAGCTAAAACCAATGGTCACTATTCAATACGTATACTCATGAACCTCTCCGCTGCCTTTGATACCGTTGACCACCCCCTCCTCCTCAAAAAACTTTATTTGCTTGGTCTCTGTGGCTGCACTCTCCTTTGGTTCGAATCTTACCCATCTCACTGCACCTTCAGTGTCACGTACAACTACTTCCTTCTCTCCTACTCCTCTTACCTTTGGGTTCCCCCAAGCATCTGTCCTTGGACAATTTACACCTCTTCCCTGGGTCAGCCGATAGCCTCCCATGGCTTCCACTACCATTTTTATGCTGATGACATCCAAATCTATATATCTACCCCTCAGCTCACCCCATCAGTCTCCTCACGCATCACTGATTTACTAACAGATATATCAGCCTGGATGTCACACCACTTCCTCAATCTATCTAAAACTAAGCTCATATTTCCTCTCCCACATGCCCCTTCCCATGACTTCTCTGTCAAGGTCAATGGCACAACTATCAGTCTATCCCCACATGCCAGGGTTCTAGGGGTAACTCCTTTCAGGCCCACATCCAATCCCTGTCCAAATCATGCCGACTGAACCTCTGCAACATCTCCAGAATACACCCCTTTTTAACCAATGACGCCACCAAGCTTCTAATTTACTTCCTGGTTATCTCTTGCCTCGATTACTGCAACTCATTCCTCAATGAATTACCTTTACATAGGCTGTCCCCCTTTAGTTCATGAATGCTGCTGCAAGACTCATCCACCTAACCAACCGTTCAGTGTCCGCTACCCCTCTCTGCCAATCCCTCCACTGACTTCCACTCACCCAGTGAATAAAATTCTAAGTACTAGCAATAGCTTACAAAGCCAACCACAACTCTGCCCCCAGCTACATCACCAGCCTGATCTCAAAATGTCAGCCAAGCCGCACTCTTCGGTCTTCCCAAGACCTCCTGCTCTCTAGCTTCCTTGTCACCTCCTCCCATGCTCGCCTCCAGGATTTCTCCAGAGCTTCTTCCATCCTTTGGAACTCCGACTAACTTCTAATTAAGGATGAGCTCAGGCGTGTTCGCAAACCTCAAGTGCCAAGCCCGCCAAGAAGTTGGCACTGCACAGCGCTAATCATAGGCAGTGAGCAATTTCTCAATCTCTGTAGACGCAGATCAGGAAAAATGTTTGACTGTGATTAGCGCTGTACAGTGCCGACTTCCTGGTGGGCTCTGCACGTGCGGGTTTATTAAACTAATAAAAAAGCGGATTCACACACTCAATGCGGATGGGGGGGATTAACTCCCTCTGCACTATTGTGTTCTGATGGTGGGGTGCCTTCCCCACTGTCAGAATAAATTGTTCAGTGTTGCCTGCTATAGCAGGTTCCACTGATCTTTCAGGGAAAAAACAGACAGTCTGGTTGTGCACAAATCAATCGATTAATCGACTTGTGTACAACCAGACTGCCCATACATTGATCAAAATTTGTCTGGCCCCTGCTAAACCAATAGAATTTCTCAATAGGCGCCTATTGAGAAAGACATAATGACGAAACGCATCTAGGCGTGACCAGACGGCTTGCTGAAACTGTCAGTCTTTGACGATCTCCACGCGATCTCCACCTAGGTATCACTGCGGATGAGCGCTCTTTCCAGCGGTGAGTGAGTATCATATCAGCTGTACATTTCAGATGACTACTATAAGATGCCATTTTATATAGAATTTTGTGTAAGAATATATCTTTTTTTTTTTTAAATTTTTTATTTATAACGGAGACCGGCCTTCACGGCCCACAATACAGAATCATTGATTAACAGCATGTACAGCAGGGCAAAATAATACATACGTCCCAATGTAACATAGCAAAGCCCTCTTCGGGGCCCTTCCCGGAATTGTATTTGTCCATTTTCCCCCCGTGTGTCATCTCATTTCAACATGAAGAGGTTAGTATAGTGGGTGGAGGACTTAGACCATCGTGTGCTCATGTGTCCATGGCATGTGGTTATAACTACAGGGGATCTGTATGACTCCGCCCTGGGGGTCCGTCCTGGCAATCCAGGCCGCATCAGCCCGGCCTCCCTTCCATTTTTTATTTATAGAGCTGAAAAGAAGCAGAGATAAGAGAAACATAATAGTACAGAGATAAGGAGAGGAAGAATATCGGGGGAGGCACAGAGGGGGGGGGGAGGGGGGGGGTTCCCAAGGGTGTGTGGCCAGTGTCTATTGGGGTGCAGCTGCAGCTACATCATCTGTTCGCTCCCCTCGGAGGGACTGGCCCTCAGTGGAGTATTTAAAGATGTTCCACAGCTGCCAGGTGTCTTTGTAGGTTTCCTGTCTGTCTTGGCTAGTGAGGATAAGGTCTTCCAGCCGACTAATGCTGTCCACTTTTTTAAGCCAGAGGGAGAGGGTCGGTGGGTGTTGGGATTTCCAGTTGAGTGGGATGCACGCCTTAGCCGCGTCTACCAGATGGCGTACCACCGACTTTTTGTAAATCTTGGTTGGGGTGTCTGTCGCGTGTAGCAGGAAGAATGCCGGGTCGTCCGGTATCACTCGGTCAGTAAACCTTTGGGTTACCTGCCGGACTCCTCTCCAGAAGTCCTGCAGCCGTGCTCAGGACCAAAAAATGTGTACAAGGGTACCTTTCTCCTCCAGGCAGCGCCAGCAAAGGTCCGACGCTCCCGGGAAGAGAGTGCTCAATAATGCTGGGGTCCTGTACCACCTCGTAAGTATTTTATAACCCGTTTCTTGGGTTCTGGAGCATATGGACGATTTATGAGTAAGTTCAAGTATACGTTGTCTCTTGTTTGTCGTGAATACACAGTTCAAGTCCCTTTCCCACTTAAGCAGGCATGGGATTGGGCTGCCCTCAGGGGGGGTATTCAGTATGGCATACATCAGGGATAGGGTGTGCAAAATCACCCCGGTCCCGTTACAGATCTCCTCTAGGGTCGTGGGCGGTTGCTGTATGGCGTCAGGGGGTGTCATACTGCTCAGGAAGTGTCCGAGCTGAAGTGCTCTCATGTAGTCCAATTTATATGGGCCCATGGGGTCCATCAGCTCTGCAGCTGTCTTCCATTTACCCCTGTCACTAAAATGTGACACTTGGCTAAAGCCTGCCTCGCGTAGTTCAAGGAGTTTCCCGTCCTGGAGTCCCGGTTCAAAGCTGGGGTGTCCCAATACCGGTCTCAGTGGGGAGTTGCGTGTCGCAAGGGGTGGTTTTGTTAGTAGTTGCGATGTGACCCTAACCGTAGCCCCTATCAGAGGATGCCGTTTCAACTCTGGAGGCAGCACCGTCGCGCACCACGGCGCCCCCCGAAGTGGAACTCTGCTCTGCTCCTGTTCCACAGCTTGGTTTCGGCGTGGCGGCACCAGTCCACCAGCCTCCCGAGATGGGTCGCCTGGTAATAGGCACGGAGGTCAGGCATTGCCAGGCCCCCGTGCATTTTCGGGAGTGAGAGTGTCTTCCTGCTTAGTCGGGGGCTTTTCCCTGCCCACAAAAATCTGGTGAAGGCGGTGTGTACTTGTTTAAAGAAGTCACCCGGAATGCATATCGGTAGGGCCTGTAGGAGATATAGGAACTTCGGCAGTACCGCCATCTTAAGGATGTTACAGCGGCCCAGCCATGAGTGTAAGCCCCCGTTCCATTGGTCAAGTAAGTTCTTTACCGTCGTAAGGAGTGGTGGGAAGTTTAATTGGAAGAGTCTGGCAAACGACGGCGGTATGTAAGTACCGAGGTACTTCAGGGCCCCGTCTGTCCATTTCAGGTCAAAACTCCCCCTGAGCTCCGCAAGGCTGTGGCGAGGGATCCCAACACCCATGGCCTCCGACTTGGTGAAATTGATCCTCAAATTCGAAAGCTGGCCGTATGTGTCAAATTCCCGCATGAGATGTGTCAGGGAGGTAGAGGGGTCCGAGAGCGTAAACATCAGGTCATCTGTATATGCAGAGACCTTATGTTGCCTTTTGCCCACTGTCACCCCCGTTATGTCTGGGTTCCGTCTAACATGACACAGGAAGGGCTCGAGGGAGAGGGCAAAGAGTAGGGGCGAGAGAGGGCAACCCTGCCTCGTGCCATTGGATATCGGGAAGGCCTCTGATATCACCCCGTTCGCCTTAACTCTGGCCGTTGGTCCGACATAGGCGGCTCTCACCCATCTCATCATCCTGTCCCCCAGGCCCACATGCCTCAACGTTGCAAACATGTAGTCCCAGTTCACCCGGTCAAATGCCTTCTCGGCATCTGTCCCCACCAACACGCAGGGTTTCCTGCTACCCACTGCCACATGTAATAAGTTAAGAACTTTGATGGTATTGTCCCTGGCTTCTCTTGTTGGGACGAACCCCACCTGGTCCAGGTGGATCAGGCGTGGGAGGTGTTGCTGCAGTCTAGAGGCCAAGATCTTGGTGAATATTTTCAGGTCCGCATTTAGGAGGGATAAGGGGCGGTAGCTCCCACACAATGATGGGTCCTTCCCCTCTTTAGGTATCACCGAGATCTGGGCCTGGAGCGTGGAGCTGTGAAATTCACCTCCCCCCCGAGGACGTTAAACAACTTCACCATTTGTTGTCCCAGTGATGGCAGCAAGGTCTTATAGTACTGTACAGTAAGGCCGTCCGGGCCAGGGGCTTTCCCCTTTTTAGTACTGCCAAGGGCAGTCTGGAGTTCTGTTAGGGTAATGGGTTCTTCCAGTCCCCCGCGTGCCTCTGTCTGTAGTGCTGTCATGCCTGATCTGGTTAGGTAGTCCGTCACTTGGTCGTGTGTGGCTGTCGGGCCGTGTAGGTTATAGAGGGCCGCATAGAACGATCTGAACTCACCGGTAATTTGGTGGGGTAAAGATGCCCTCTGCCCTTCCGGCGTAATCACGTGTGGGATGTAAGACGCTTGGCGTTGTGCTTGGAGGGTCTGAGCCAGAAGCCTCCCGCACTTATTGCCCGACTCATAGACCTTCCTCCGGCACACTTGTATTGCCGTTTTGGCTTTATACTGCAGGATGTCAGTAATTTGTGAGCGTACAATGTCTAGGTCTGCCCCTACTCGGGCAGTCGGGGCCGCCTTATGGGCCGCTTCCAGGGTCCGCAGCTTATCCAAAAGCTGGTTCAGCTGTATCGTCCGCTCTCGTTTTAGTCTAGCGCCGTGTTTGATCAGGACCCCCCTGATGACGGCCTTATGGGCCTCCCAGACTACACCGGGGTCACTATCCGGCGTGGTGTTAAGCTCAAAGTATCGATCTATCTCGGCAACCACATCTGCCCGGACCTCTGGGTTTTGTAGGAGACTTTCGTTGAGTCTCCATGTTGCGTTTTGTCCTGCGTTGACTTCCGAGAGCGCATATTTTAGTCCTACCGGGGCATGGTCTGACCACGTAATAGAGCCAATTGACGTGTCCTTAACCGCGTGTAATTGACCATGTGGGACGAGGAGGTAATCGATGCGGGAATACGACTGGTGTGGTTTGGAGTAAAAGGAAAAGTCACGTTCCCCAGGATGAAAAAGTCGCCACGTATCGATCAACTGCGCGGAGTGTAACGCTGTTCCTATACGCTTACGCATATCGCGTGAGGTAGATGACACTCCCGTGGATGTGTCCTCTATCGGAGAGAGGGGGAAGTTTAAGTCACCTCCCAGAATAAGTTGGCCTTCCGAGAAGCGCATTGCCTTGTCTACCTGTCTCTTAATAAAGGAGTCCTGGCGGGTGTTGGGGGCATACAGGTTTACAAGTGTCACCTTTTTGCCTCCTATAGAGCCTTTCAAGAAAAGGAATCGGCCCTCACTGTCCGTCTTTGCGTCATCTAGTGTCCAGGGTACTCGTGCCGAAATAAGGATAGACACTCCACGTGATTTCGCCTCTACGTATGCCGAGTGGTACACTGAAGGGTAGTATCTATTTTTGAGTAGGGGCATTTTAAGGTCTCTGAAGTGGGTCTCCTGTACCATAACTATGTCGGCTTTAGCCCGACGCATGTCATTCAGCAGCATCCGCCGCTTCTCAGGGGTGTTTAGCCCCTTCACATTCAGGGATATAATGTTGAGCAGGTCCATGGCCGCACTTGGGGGGATGGGGTGGGGGTTTGGGGGGGGGGGGGCGGGTGGGTGTAGCAGGGAATAAGGCTAAGGTGTATAGGTTCACGAGGGGGGGGGGTGTCAGGTGAGGGAAGAGGAAAGAAAAGAAAAGAAAAGAAAGTAAAGAGCTGACACTAGGGTGTGTAGCTGTCAAAATTATCTAAAGTAGCCCTAACGGCTATGGCACTCGCCGACGTCTCCTCGCAGAGAAGGCGTCGGGGTATAGAGTGCCGCCCTATTCGGGGTAGTGGGTGAACAAAGGCAGGGGTATAGATCTGGCTACCCGGCCTACCCCCCCATCTTATTCGTGCCTATATGCAGAACATACACATACATACTGTATTCTTATTGTGTAACACCTATCGGCATTGCAGGCAGAACGGTCGCAATGCCACAATCAATATAAAATCTTGTGGAACAAGTAAAACACACAAGTGAGCTTAGGTCATAGTAAACTTCAGTGCAAGAAAAAACTTAGTGCAAATTTCCGCCTCAGCAGATCGTGTATAACCATAATGTAGTATATACGGCAGGTCGCCCCTTCTCTCTGGGTCGACATCAAGGAAGCCCCCAGTTCTCCCGTGTCCATATGCAGATGTGTAAGTCCATTGTCTCTGCCAGTTCCAGTGGCAATCTCGTTGAAAAGGACCAGCTTACGCCAGGGTTGTGGCATCCCACCCCCGCCTCCCAGGTCCCCCATCCCCAAGGCAGTGCCCCAACAAGATCAGGTTCATGGGGTGCAGCAGATGTGTCTGTGGCTGGCTGGGGGTCTCCGTCCAACAGGCCTCCCCACCCTCATCCCAACAGCGGCCCACCCCCCCCACCCGTGACCTCCATGGTGTGCTCATGGAGCAGCCTGATCGTGTCCTCCGGTACCACAGTGGGGGGGTGATATGTAAGGGATCCGCGAACAATCGGCCACCTGGTGAATCAGTGCGCGTGGGTGACCGGGGCGAGAGGGGAAGTTGTGTTCAGCCATATTTCTCCATATGGCGGGGGTGTGGGGGGAGTGATGCAGGCCGGGCTCCGTCGGTAGTGCGGCTATAGTCACGGTGGCGGGTAACCAGGCAGGGGCGGGAGTGTGGGTAGTGCAAACTTGCGGGCTTCGTGTGCATAGGTATGTGGATTCAGAGAAGGGGAGACATGGCCCAGGGCCTACTCACGTGGTGCTTCCCGTGATGCTGATCGGTTCCTCCGTCTTCCACGGTGTTGGCGGGGTTGCTGTGGGCCGCGACGAGCCGAGGGTCCAGACCTTCCGGGCGTTCTCGGGAGCAGTTGGAGCCAGTTTGGTACCCGGATGGGATCTGCGTCTAGGAAGCGGAATAGCTCCGGGAGGTCAGCTGGCGTCTGCAGGGTGAAGGATCCGCGGTCGCTCCTGAAGGTCACCGACAGCGGATATCCCCATCTGTAGGTCAGGTTCTTCTGTCTGGCCAGGTCTAGGAGAGGACGTAGCAGGGCCCTGCGGCGCAGCGTCGCCCTGGAGAGATCCGGCAGGATCTTAATCTGGGTGCCCTCATGATCTTCCTCACCGTAGTCCCAGGCTCTTCTGAGGATTGCCTCCTTTTGGGCATAGCGGTGGAGCCTGCAGATGATGTCGCGCGGCCTCTCCGGGTCAGTCGGCCTTGGTCCCAAGGCTCTATGCACCCGGTCCAAGATGATCTGCTCTTCCGGTTCCCCCAGCACCGCCCTAAACAGCTCGATGACCGTCTCTCCAAGGTTCTCACCCTCGGCTCCCTCCGGCATCCCCCGCAGCCGCAAATTATTGCGGCGGCTGCGGTCCTCGACATCCTCCAGGTGGAGCTGTAGCTCTACTGCTGCGTCTCGGTGGAGGTCTCGGGAGTGTTCCAGCGCCGCCACTCTGGCCTCCAAGGAGGACACAGACACTTCCCCGGATGTCACCCGTTCCGCTAACGTGGCGACCTCCCCGCGGACCTCCTGGATGTCCCTATTGTGAGTTTCCTCCAGGCGGAGGATGAGGGACTCGATATCCGAGCGTGTCGGGAGGGCCTCAATGTCCGCCCGTGTCGGCAGGGCCAGCAGCAGGGACCTTATCTCCTGATCTTGCATCTCCGCTCCGGTCTGCTGATCCTCGGGTGTTGGTGTGTCAGGGGTGACCCGCTGCGGTTCCAGGTGTGTCGCTGGGTGCTCGTCTGTAGAAGGTAAGTCGGGGTCCGCAGCTAAAATATGGGCCTCCCGCCGGGGTCCATTTGCTGAGCCACGTGGAGCAGTTGCCTTAGCTCCGGGGGATTTGTCTTGTAGGGTGCAGAAATATTTGGAAATTCCTCCCGATTTCGCCTTGGACGGTGTCTTGCCTGTTGTTGCTCTGGTGCTATACCTTTTTGCCGGGTGCATTCCGATATTTAAGCGTGTTTTTGCTGTTTTTGGGGTCTGTCGGCCGGGAGCTCAGAGGAAAAGCAGCTTCACACAGCCATGTCCAGACCACGCCCCCGTAAGAATATATCTTACAGGGGTCATTTCAAGGGAATACAATTTTAAATGGGTTTATGCTATGAGGATTCCCTTTTCTCCTATGGTTTAGTAACTCAATATACCCACTATGGGTATATTGAGTTACTAATGTGAGTAACAGAATAAACATTCACATTAAATTGATACACAAAGTTCTGTTAGGAGGGCCAAGACATTTATTGGATTTTCAGAAAATAGTACTGAAACATATCAAGTCGTGTACAGGGGTTATAGTGATATTAAGCCATGATCCCATATCTACAGGTCACAATACTGCCCATAACTGCACACATGAACATATGGTGCAGGGTATCACAATAATTTCTCTTCTGCAGCAACCTGGACCGTTACCCCAGTCATACCACAATCTCGTGTAAAAAGGCTGGTGTTGAATTTACTTGGCTTTATGCATTATGTTATTAGCATGAAGACCTATGCAGTAGGAAAAAAAGCATGAATACAAACATTTATATGCTCCATTGGACAAATGTCGGATAGTATGCTTTAAAATTTAAAAGTACATGCTGTCGGATTATCGGATCGTGCGTACAGAAGTCCTTCGGAAAAAACTCCAAAGTACAAACACGCATGCTCGGAAGCAATGCTAACCATAACACAACATTAGCAGAAGTTGCCCAAAGGGTGGTGTTAAAGAGCTGAAAAACCCAGTAGTTTTGTGTTTGTTGGCCGACAATTATTTGCCGTTTGTATGCAAGACAAATTCCTGGCCAACGCCCTTTGGACAAAAGTCCGAAGCTTTGTCCCCGGAAAATCCGATCATGTGTATGAGGCTTAAGTCTACATAACAAAACACCCCTCAGTAGTTGGAAGTATTTTCCTACCTCCTCCTCATCAGCCCGGAAGTAAAACAGAAAATTCACAACCAATTTCACCAGACGCTTCTTCAGTACTGTACAAAGAGGATTGAAGAAAACAGCAGTAAAATAAAGTCAGTAGAGAAACAACATTCAGAAAAAATCTCTGCATAAAAAAATAAAAAAAAAGACAAAAAAATGCAGATCATATCAGTCACACTTAGACCCCTTTCACACTGAGAAGTTTTTCAGGTGGTACAGCGCTAAAAATAGCGCCTAAATACCACCTGAAAAACTCCTGCCCAGCCTTCCCAATGTGAAATCCCGAGGGCTTTCACACTGAGGCGATGCGCTGGCAGGAGAGAAAAAAATCTCCTGCAAGCAGCATCTTTGGAGCGGTGAGAGGAGCGGTATGTATACCGCTCCTTCACCCCTCCTTCCCATTTAAAACAATGGGAAACTGTGGTAATGCCGCCCTCAATTCGCTTCTGCAGAGGCGCATTGCGAGCGGTTTTAACCCTTTATCGGCCGCTAGCAGGAGTTAATACCGCACCGCTAGCGGCCGAATCCCGCGGCGATTCCGACGGTATAGCGCCGCTATTTTTAGCGGCGCTATACCGCCACCGCGCCTCCCGCCCCAGTGTGAAAGGGGCCTAAGGGGAATTCACTAGAGCAGACAGAAGCTGAAGCAGATGTGCGTAAGCGTAATAAAGCTAGAAGCGGATTGGTTTCCATACATAGCTGCTGCAGATTCTGACCTCTCCCATCTTAATAAATTTCCCTCAATCATAGCTGAATAAGGCATACATTACATTGGCCCTTAAAGGGATTGTAAATGTACATTTTTTTTTTTTTAAACAACAGGTCATACTTACCATTATTGTGCAGCTCGTTTTGCACAGAGTGGCCCAGAACCACGTCTGCCAGCGGCTATAGCCGATTACTCCATCACTCGGCCCCGGCGCGCCGCGTCATTGGATGTGACTGACAGCAGCGCGAGCCAATGGCTGTGCTGCTTTCAATCAACCAATAAATGAGCCGAGAAGCCAGCGGGGGACTTTCGAGGGGTCAGGTAAGTAAACATGGGATTCCCGCTAATCCTCAGATGTTTTTTCACCTTGTGAAAAAACATGTACCTTTACAACCCCTTTAATCATCAGAAAGATAGATATACTCTCTTTTATTAAATGTATGCTTTTGGGCCTGTTATCATTGCCCGCAAACTAAACCGCAGTAGTTATGCACTTGGCTGATTGGAAAGCTAGGAGGTCTGACTTTGTCAAGTGGCTCCACACTGCAGCAAATACTGTCACGGCACAGAATTTTCTACTTGAGATGTAGCTTCTTTCTGAAAAAAAACTAACTAAAGCTGGCTATACATTATATCATGTTCTTGTTCAATTTCCTTTAGATTTACCCTCAACTATGTAGTGCAAGGGCCTGCCTGATTGCATACAAATTGCAAGTGTTTAGGTTTGACCTCATATTATATGGTTTTGATAAATCTAAAGGAAAGTTGTACAAATAAAATTGTATAATTTATGGCCAGTCTTACATTTTGCACACCTTTTGTTTAAGGCTGGGTTCACACACGTGAGGTGTTAATTTTTTTTTTTTATTTAAGAAGTCAAAGTTTATTGAGATGTAAATACAAAATACACACATACAGCAGTATGAATCAAGAATGTACAGTTATACAGTAAATGCATGTCATCACGTCCTTTCCCGTCTATACAAATACAATGTATTCTGGCCAAGTAGGCACTGAGCTCCACACCTCCCACGTTTCCACCCTTCTAGCAATCGAGCAGCAACCCATACCTTATGCATTTATGAATATCTGGGACCATTCCCACCCTCCATTACCATTCTCTCCAACCTCAAGAAGCCACATATTCATTACCCTATGCTGTGCACGTTTCTCCGTCTTCTAGCCACCTATCCCATACACTGGAGAATTTCTGTGGCCTGCCCCGGTGTATGTATATAAACTTTCTGTATGGCAGGGTGGTGTTCACCTCCCTTTTCCAATCCTGTAGAGATGGGGCAGTTGCTCTCATCCATACTTTAGCCACCACTTTCCTAGCCATAAACAACGTCTCATTAGTAAATATGGTCTGGTATTTATCCGCATCAATATCTGGAAAAAGCCCCAATAAGCAAATCTTCGGGTCCATGCCCACCGGGGATCCCATGTTGTCATGCAAGAAGCGTGTCACCTGCAACCAGTACGCCTGCATATCCGTGCACTCCCATATCAGATGGAAGAAAGAGCTTGTATTGGAGCCACACATGGGACACTTGGGGCTCCTTGTTGGTTGAAACTTAGCCAGTCTTCCCGGTGTCAAATACGCCCGGTGGACAATGTACAATTGTTTCAGTCTACCTGAGAGCTTAGGAGAGGCCAACTTGACCCCCTCCAAAATTTCACTCCAGTCCTCGTCCTCTATGGGTCCTACGTCCTGTTCCCACTGTATTTTGGCCACTTGTGACACCTCTCCTATCTTCTTTTGTCGAAGAGCATAGTATAGATTGGATATGAGTTTGGTTGACTCCGATCCAAAAATAATATTTAACACCTGTATGGGCCGTAGGTCTACTGCTAAATTGGCCACCTGACTCCTGACTGCATGTCTAAGCTGTAAATATCGGAACTGAAATTGCTGGGGAAGTGCAAATTCTGCCCTTAGTTCTGAGAATGACTTGACTCCTGTCTCTGTTAGTACCTGTGATAGAAACTGCACCCTATATGCTGCCCATATTTGTGGATCTGGCACCCTGGCCATTTCAGGCAGGGAGTCATTATACCATAGCGGCGTGTGTGAGTGGAACTGAGATCTTCCCTGCTTCTTGAGAGTAATGTCCCATATTTTCTGGTGGTGACTTAGTATTTCCGCTTCAAATCTGGATGACCCACCATTTCCCCTACCCTTCCTAAATATTGCCTGTGTGGGAGTGTGAAATAGACTGCCAGGTTTGTTACACACCAGGGCCCTGTACCTCTGTGACTCTGAGGTGTTGTAAAAGAACACATGGGAGAGTTGGGATGCCACATAATAGTCTTGTATGTCTGGTAAAGCGCATCCCCCCTCCTCCGTGGGATTCTTAAGAATATGCCAGGCTAGTTTATGTCTACTCGATCCCCATACAAAAGAGTTCAAAATTGCCTCCATCTGCTTAAACACCTTCTGCTGTATATATAAAGGGGCATGCCATATTATATACAAAATTTTGGGTAATAGTATCATTTTCACTAAGTTGATCCTACCCATTACTCCCAAGGGCAGTCTCGTCCATGCCTGTGTTCTAGATTTAATGGTATGAAAGAGGGGTTCTACATTTAAAGGGACATATTCTTTAAGATTTCGTGTAACTTTCACCCCCAGATATTTAATCTCATCTACTCTTTTCAAAGGTAATTCTGGCACTATCTCCTTCGGGGGGAAATGATCTAGTGGAAGGATCCGGGATTTATCCCAGTTTATTTTAAGCCCCGAGTATTTCCCAATTGTCTCTATAATATTTAGTGCTGCCTGTAGCGAGGGGCCCTGATCCGCCAAGTACAATACTGTATCATCCGAATAGAGGCCTATTTTGTCCCATGTCTCCCCCTTCTTCAGTCCTACCACATCCGGGCTTGTCCTAATGGCCATCGCCAATGGTTCTGCAGCCAGTGCATATAGCAAAGGCGACAGTGGGCATCCTTGTCTTGTTCCCCTCTCTAGTGAAATCTGTTCTGAGAGCCAGCCATTTACGAATACCCTGGCTCTGGGGGTCTGATACAATAACTTCACCCACCTGATATATTTAGGGCCAATCCCATAATTTTTCAAGCACTCCCACAGATATAGCCATTCAACGGAGTCGAATGCCTTAGCTGTATCTAGCGCTACCACCACCCGAGTACCTACATTATCGTGTTGGGCCTGAATATTCATAAAAAGCCGTCTAATATTCATTGCTGTATTTTTCCCAGGCATAAACCCAGTCTGGTCTGGGTGTATCAGGGATAATATAACTGCATTTAGTCTAGATGATAGAATTTTAGCTAGGATTTTAATGTCCACTGGTAGCAATGAGATAGGTCTATAGGATTCCGGGTACAGTGGGTCTTTACCCGGCTTGGGCAAAACAATGATTTGCGCCTCCTGCATAGAGGATGGGATCTCCCCCAGATCAAACATGGATTGAAATAGTACCTTCAGCTTAGGGACAAGGGTCTCAGAATATGTGGCATAAAATTCTAGGGGCAGACCATCTAAACCCGGGGCTTTGGATTTAGCTAGTTGCGAGATCGCTGTGGCTATTTCTTGAGTGGTAATAGGGGCCTCCAGCTCCCGTGTCTGTTCTGCTCTCAGTCTGGGGAATCTCAATGTATGTAAATAGGCCTGCACCTCCTGTGTAGTATGGTGACTCTGTGAGCGGTAAAGATCTTCGTAAAACTGCCTAAACTGTTCAGCCACCCTCGGCGGATCCGTAATGACCGTGCCATCAGGCCCCGCCAACGAAACCACCACCGGCGGCCTATCCTCTAAATGTGCCAGGTATGCTAGCATTTTCCCTGCCTTCTCCCCATGTTCGTATACCCGTGTTTTACAGAAAAAAAACCCCGCTGCTTGGCCTCTGTGAGGTGTTAATTTAAGCTCCGTTTTCACAGCTAATTGGAAAAAGTAGTTGTTCAGCGTTTCGGGTCAGTTTTTGATCAGGTCAAGATTTTATCCTGTTCACAACTGAATGACGACCACGATTCAGGAGTGTTCCTATAGAAGTCAATGGGCCTGAATTCACCCTTAAAGTGGTTGTAAACCCCCGATTTTATTTTTGATTTTTTTTTTAAAACCCGAAAAGACAAAGGCATAATGAGCTAGTATGACTAGCATACTAGCTCATTATGAATGACTTACCTTAGAGCGAAGCCCCCGCAGCGGTCCTTGTCCCCCCCTCTAGCGGCGACATCTCTCCCAAAGGTTACTGTCGGGTATCACCGCTCCGGCGCTGTGATTGCCCGGAGCGGCGATGATGTCACTCTGCGCATGCGCGTGGGAGCCGCTTTTCACAGCATGACCCCAGCTTGAAACGGCACAGAGTGCCCTTTCAAGACGGCGCATGTCCAGAAGGCGGTGGCACTCTGGGAAATTGCAAATATTTCCGAGACCGTGTAGGTCTCGGAGATATTGCAAGCACCTACAGGTATGCCTTAATCTAGGCTTACCTGTAGGTGTAACTTCCCAGAAGGGGTTTACAACCACTTTAAGCCAGACCGCACTGCTCAGAAAACTAACAGGACTCTTTTTTAATTCACACTGAATCTGCACAGGACATATGTGAACAGTCACAATAGAAAGCAATGTTCTTTTTGTCATGCAAATTGGATGCGGTTAAAAACACATCCAATTTGCATACCTGTGAACCTAGACCTAAAGTGGAACTAAAGCCAAACTTTTTTTACCCCATTTTGTATAACATATGGAGGAGGAATACAACCTTTTGGGGGGGGGGGGGGGATTAATTTGTAATCACTTCCTGTTCCATAGCTACCAGAAGAAGTGAAGGGCATTCCTGTTGTCACCAGAACTGATGTTCTCATTTGAAGATTTCCCCTCTATTCCTATTTTAGGGATTTTCTTTCACTTTCCCTCGTGGTGAAGGTGGTCACCAGGACAAATAGAGAGGGTAAATTTAATTAATAAGAACACAGACAGCAGTAGTATTAAAGAGGAATTCCACTCAAATTCTAACCAAGACTAAAGCTACCCCCATTATAAGACTATTCTAATTATTACCCTCTAAAATAAGCAATGCCAATAATGACCTATTTTGAAGCCGCGCAGATCCAGACACATGATTAGGTCCCAGTGCCAGCTTCAGTGTAGAGGAGAGGCAGTGACAACCGCTACAGAGCCTGGGTAATGACAACACCCATAGGCTTACCATGGGGCAGCCGTTGTCAGCTTTCCCTACTCTACACTACAGCTATCGCTGGAACCTGATCATGTTACCAGAGCAGCTTCAGAATAGGAAAGCATAGACCAGGGGTTGACAAATTTGCTTGGAATCTAGGAGCCAGCTAAAAAAGTTAGGAGCCAGAAAACGCGCCCCGCCCCGACGAGCTTGCGCGCAGAAGCGAACACATACGTGAGCAGCGCCCGCATATGTAAACGGTGTTCAAACCACACATGTGAGGTATCGCCGCGATTGGTAGAGCGAGATCAATAATTCTAGCCCTAGACCTCCTCTAACTCAAAACATGCAACCTGTAGATTTTTTTTAAACGTCGCCTATGAAGATTTGTCGGCATTCCACGAGCGGACGCAATTTTGAAGCGTGACATGTTGGGTATGAATTTACTCTGCATAACATTATCTTTCATAATATTAAAAAAAATGGGGATGGGGGGCGTGGCTTGCAGCCGATGGAGTAGGACGCACTGAGCTCTAGCTCCGCCGGGTATCCTGAAATTGATCCTGAACCACCTATCCTACACTGCCGCAGACCCTGCTACTCGACTTCCCGGCTCTCAGACAGGCTTACTGTCCTACAGGGAACCGGTGACAGCGTGCAATCATGTCCCGGAGGGGGAAAGACTCCTCGTCTGCGGCGGACCATGCCGCGCAAGATGGCGCCCGCTCCACGCGCTCAGCAAAGGAGGCAGCCATTCGGCTTTTCACCAAGCCAGGTGCCAAGGATATCCCTCCCAGATCGGACCTCCAGCTTGCAGACCGCTCGGAGCATGAGGAGATGGAAGCCTCTGGACTAGTCTGGTCCGA
Organism: Rana temporaria; assembly: GCF_905171775.1. Taxonomy (NCBI): domain Eukaryota; kingdom Metazoa; phylum Chordata; class Amphibia; order Anura; family Ranidae; genus Rana; species Rana temporaria. The sequence continues at coordinate 401,499,068 of NC_053489.1, read as the reverse complement.
CGATGCCGCGGACACTACAGCCTGGGACGCAGCGAGTACACAGGCCCCCCTTCCCACAACTGTGGAGGAGCCGGGTCCCTCGGGGCCTACAGCGGAACCCACCCTAAGGGATGTACTAACGGCAGTTACATCCTGCAAAGTCGCCATCACTGCCCTGACCACTGAGATTAAGGGGGTGAAAATTGAGGTTAACCTCCTCAGGCATGATATGCAAAAGCTCCGCGACCGCACCGCTGACCTAGAGGGGAGGATGAGCAATGTGGAGGATGATGTGGCGCCATTACTGAGGGAGGTTCAGCATTTACAGTCTCACTCCTCTGGCCACACTGCCCGTTTAGAGGACATGGAAAACAGACTGAGGAGGAATAATATAAGGGCAGTGGGGATCCCCGAAAGAGCGGAAGGGAATAACCCAGTAGCCTTCATAGAAGGCTGGCTGATTGATACATTTGGGGTCCAGGCCTTCTCAAAAATGTTCGCGGTGGAAAGGGCTCACAGAGTCCCGGCTAGACCTTCTAGGCCTGGGGCACCCCCGCGCCCATTTCTCTTTAAACTCCTGAACTTTAAAGATCGAGATGCTATTTTACAGTGTGCCAGAACCAAGGGCGACCTCATGAAAATTGATAATACCAGGATATCCTTTTATCCGGATTTTTCTGCGGAGGTGCAGCGTCGCCGGGCCTAGTTCACTGATGTCAAGAGGCGCCTCAGAAAGTACGAGGTGATATACGCTATGCTCTATCCTGCTAAACTGCGTGTTGTTGCTAACAACGAAACCCACTTTTTTGAAAATCCCGCCGCTGCGTCTGCCTGGCTAGACAGAATGGAACACTCGCTGAGAGGGGCGCCCCCTCCTGTTCGTTGAAGCTTCTTCTACATCAGCACGACTGTCAAGAGTTTATCCCTGTTTGAGGTTGAGTTTTGAGGGGGAGTTTTGAATCTGCACACAGCTTTTTGTTATATGTTCCTGTAAAGGCGGATAGATGGAACTCTGGAAGACACCATTTTGTTGCGTCCTGATGTGAAGAGCAAGGATGCAAGCTCCTTCGATCGTTGGGCTATATCGAGACGTTGGGGCCCCCCAGGTTTCCCACTTGTCCTGCGAGGACCAGCCCGTGCAGCAAGGCTGTGTTCCGCTTTTGCTGCTTTATTTTGCTCACCCGTTTTTTATTTGTTTTCTTGTCCCCTTTTTCTTTTTGATTTTGTTTTTTTTTTCAGCCTGTTGCCGGTGCTTTCCTGCGGACTCAAGACATGGTGTGTCTAATACCTGTCATCTACATAGACTTCTACGAGTGTTAACGGGGGGTGGTATGTACTTAATTACTTGTGCTGGTATATATGATACGTACTGGTCTGTATATAAGACCTTATGGCGAGTATGGAGGCTACCTTTGCACCTTGGGCCTTATATAGTACTGTTGTTGTGCCTGCAAATGCAGTACCTCAAGCTTATTATTGCTGTCCTTTTTGAATATGGCGGTTGAATTGAATATTGTGTCCTGGAATGTGCGGGGGCTGAGTGACGGGGTGAAGAGAGTTGCCTTGTTCACTGCTTTGAAAAAACATGCGGCAGCGGTTGTTTGCCTGCAGGAAACACACTTGCAGCCTGATGCTCTGACGGCCCTTAAAAGAAGCTCCTACCAAATTCAGTTTCACTCTACCCATACTGCATATTCCAGAGGCGTTAGCATTCTCATAGCCAACACCACTCCCTTTGTGCTGATTCAATCAGTTATTGATGACCAGGGTCGATACGTGTTTCTGCTCTGTAAAGTGATGGGAGTATGTTGTATCATTGCCAATTTGTATATACCCCCCCCATACGCGCCCGAGTGCTTAATTAAGCTAGCTCAATTTATGTCCCTGCACTCTAATGTTCCAATATGGGTGATGGGCGATTTTAATAATGTAATCAACAGATGTCTGGACAGATTTTCGCCACGGGCGGTGACCGGGGCAGGTGTGGGGGGCATGACTCCATTTGCTAAACTGATCAATGAGTTGGGCTTACGGGACATTTGGAGGGAAAAAAACCCCGAGGTACGGATGTACTCCTGTTACTCAGCTACTTACCATTGCTTGTCACGTATTGACCTTTGCTTGGGGAATGAAAGGGCACAAGATAGGACAGCGTCAGCTTTCTATGCTCCTAGGAATATCTCAGACCATTCCCCCCTTGTGATAGGCGTTGGGTTTGCCCAACGACCACAGCCTAGACTATGGAAGGTAAATCCGTTCTGGTATGAACTGTTCCCCGTACCTGACCCGATCTCCAAGGAAATCTCCGAGTTTCTAGCGGTTAATAAAGGCACAGCCGACCTCACAGTGGTATGGGACACTTTGAAGGCCCGCTTAAGGGGGCTTATCATTAAACAGATATCCAACATTAAGTCTAAAACCAAGGAATGGGAAAATACGGTTATGACTATGGCAGGGGAGGCAGAGATACAGTACGTTCGGGATCCCACGGATATTACAGAAAGGAAATGGTTAGAGGCCCAAAATTTATATCAACAAGTCACATTGAACGCAGCCGAAAACAAACGCTTTTTTATCCAACAATCCTATTTTAATGAAGGGGAAAATACTGGGCACCTTCTGGCGGTGATCGCAAGATCGCAGCAGAGTAAGGCGCACATAGATACCATCCAGACACCGCTTGGGGACACGGTCCAAGACCAGGCCCATGTTGCCTCGGTCTTTACAGAATTCTTTAAGGACGTATACACATCCAAGGTGGATCCCACCGAGGAAGCGATCTCTGGCTACCTGGACCAGTGTGCCTTACCCAAGGCCACGGCCCAGGAAGTGCAGTTACTAAATGCCCCACTTAAAGTAGAGGAACTGTCACTGGCTGTGTCACAAATGGCGAATGGCAAGGCGCCGGGCACGGATGGGTTACCCATAGAAACGTACAAGAGATATGGAGGAACACTTTTGCCAGAGCTGCTGGGAGTACTCAATGCATCCTTTGAGGCAGGTCGACTGCCGGCCTCTATGGGTGAAGCTGTGGTAGTGGTACTTCCTAAGCCAGGCAAGGACCCCTTGCAGCCCGACTCTTACAGGCCTATATCGTTACTAAACACAGATGTTAAAATTCTGGCACGGGTGTTGGCAACTAGGCTTTCCACGGTGATAGCCAGGCTGGTTCATGTGGACCAGTCGGGCTTCATCCCTGCTCGCTCCACGGCACTGAACATCAGGAGACTTTTCCTGAATCTCCAGCTGCCGGTGGAGAACCCGGGTCATAGAGCAATTCTCTCGCTTGACGCTGCCAAAGCTTTTGACAGCGTCGAATGGAGATACCTCTGGTCGGTGTTGAATAAATTTGGTCTGGGGGAGAATTTTATCAAATGGATAAAACTTTTGTACGTAGCCCCAACGGCAAGAATTAGAATAAATGACGAATTGTCGGGGGCCTTTCCTTTGTTCCGGGGCACTAGACAGGGGTGCCCTTTGTCGCCCCTGCTCTTTGCCCTAGCGTTGGAACCCCTGGCCGCTAGGATACGTACGTCTCCGGATATAGTGGGGTTTCGACGCAGGCATGGAGAGACCAGACTGTCCTTGTATGCGGATGACGCACTACTGTATCTGGGGGACACGGAGGGGTCCCTGTTGGCTGCGATGCAACTCATCGAGAGTTTTGGTGAACTGTCTGGCTTTGCCATTAATTGGCATAAGTCAGTGCTCCTTCCTCTTGATGATCAGCCCTCAGAACTACCGGGGATAGCGTCTAGAATACAAATGGTGGAATCTTTCAAATACCTGGGAATAATGGTGACTAAAGACCCAACGGAATATGTGTCCCTAAATCTTAAACCTCTACTGCACAAATTTAGAACTAAATGCTCTGCCTGGTGTAAGCTGCCTCTGTCGGTGACGGGACGAGTAAACCTGATCAAGATGATCTGGGCCCCACAGTTGCTATATATTTTGCACAATGCCCCAGTGTGGATCCCGAAGTGCTGGTTCCAGCGCATTGATTCCCAATTCAGGTCCCTTATTTGGAACAATCGGATTGCCAGAATAAAACTACATACCTTACAGTACCCTAAAGACCAGGGGGGAATGGCTGTTCCCCATGCACAGACCTACTTCTATGCAGCCCAACTACAACATTTTGTAGGTTGGAACCAGACAGAAATAACGGACCCCTCTAGGGCCTTGCTCATAGATCCAGCCACTTCATACACTGCAATGTCTCACATGGAAATGGGTTTCCCTGGGGTCCCGGCCACGTGCCCTACGGCTTGCCTTCTTAAGAAACTGTGGAACGCTGTCAGGAGGAGGATGGGGATCACGGGTTTCCTGCCTAGTACGCCTATTTGGCGGAATAGATTCTACACCGAGTTAGTTAAACTACGGGACTGCTCTAGATGGGAGGATGCGGGCATTCTATACTTACACCAAATCTTTGATGGGGGGACCCTAAAATCATTCGAAAGGTTGAAGGAGGAATTCCCCTTATGGGGAGGAACACATTATCAATATATTAGACTAGTCCACGCGATTAGAGCACAGGGTTATTGTTCCGCGCTGCGCCGGGAAGAGTCTCGCTTCTTGGGTTCAGTTTTTGCAGATACAGAGAAAAAGGGCTTTATTTCCAGGACATATCAACAGCTACTCGCACCCATACAAGCACCCGATGTTCTTCCCTGTAGAGAGAAATGGGAGAATGACATAGGACCCATAGATGGGGAACAATGGGAGCAAATACTGAGTACTGGCCCCTTGGTTTCAGTCTCGGCGGCCCAAAGACTGTCACATCTATTTATTCTCCACAGAGTCTATCGAACTCCAGTACAATTACACCGGTGGGGTAGACGAGATACACCCATATGTTCCAAATGCCAGGCACATCCGGGAGACCTCATCCACATGCTTTGGAGGTGCCCCAAGTTAGTAAGGTACTGGAGTGCGGTGCTCAAAATCATTAACTCTACCTATCAGGTCCAGTTGCCGGTAAGCCCACTGGTGTGCTTGCTGGGGGGTATAGATGAGGACCTGTACCTGCCTCCTGTCTACACTGCCTTGCTTAGACTGCTATATTTGGCACAGAAACTTATAGCAAGATACTGGTTGTCTGCTCGGGTTCCGTCGAGCCGACAGTGGGCACAGGAGGTCAATAGGATCCTTATAAGGGAGAAGAACACATACCTGCATAGAAAGGCACCACAGAAGTTTGCCAATATATGGCAGGGATGGCTGGGGTCTCCGGAGGTAGCCCCTCCACAACTGGTACTTGATAGGCTGTTAATTGGTTAAAACCTTGGTTAAGTAGAATGGTGCGATGGGGTCATCTCTATAAATTACTAGGTGAGAGGTACTTGGGCTAAGCGATCTAGTGAAGGTTGTACCTATGGCATCAGGCCGGCTGGTTTTCCCCCCTACTGTGTTTTTTTTTTCTTTTTTCCCCCCTTTTTGTTTGTATAATATGTTTAAAGTGCCTACAGTTGGAGCACCAGATGTACGGAAAGATCGCATAAGAACTACTACTGTGTTAATGTATTGCTCCTCGGCTTTATGCTTGAATAGCTTTGCCCCAGGTGTGGCACAGCTTTCTTTAGGTCATTTAAATGCGATGTACATGTATGTTATTTTGTACTGCTACTGTTTTTCTTTTTTTCAAAATAAAAACTTTACTGATTTAAAAAAAAAAAAAAAAATGGGGATAACTTTACTGTTGTCTTATTTTTTTATTAAAAAAAGTGTAATTTTTTCCCAAAAAAGTGCGCTTGTAAGACTGCTGCGCAAATACGGCATGACAGAAAGTATTGCAATGATCGCCATTTTATTCTCCAGGGTGTTAGGATAAAAAATATATATAATGTTTGGGGGTTCTAATTAGAGGGAAGAAGATGGCAGTGAAAATAGTGAAAAATTACATTAGAATTGCTGTTTAACTTGTAATACCAATGGCCACCACCAGATGGCGCCAGCTTACACATCTGGTGGTAATAACTTGTAATACCAACGGCTCACCACCAGATTGCACCAGCTCACAAAAAAAAAAAAAAAAATGTTTTTTAATTTTTTTTGCCCCCCTTCCAAAGCCAAGTCGCCAGGACCCTATTTCTAGTCGCCATGGCGACCTGGCGCCCGGGATTTGTCGAGCCCTGGCATAGACATCTTTTTTATTCGTTTTTGATAGGGTTGAGAGGGATTAGAAGCCCTGTCAGGATTTTATCGCTGTCTGTGCCCCCGTTAGGGGGATATCCCCTATTTGTCTGGTTTACTGTCATCATCGAAAGTAAAATAAGATCCCAAATTTTGGGTTAACACTTGAACGATAACAGAGGGGAAATCTTCCAATTGGGACAACCAGGTATTTACTCATTTTGGAGGGATTGCCTCTCATGTCCTACTTTCTGGGACAGGAAGTGAAGGGAAATCTCCCAGGTGGGACACAGAGGGAAAAAATTTATGGGGATTAGAGCTGCACGATTCTGGCCAAAATGAGAATCACAATTTTTCTGCTTAGAATAAAGATCACGATTCTCATGGCATAACATCATCTTTCACATTTTTACAAAAGAATTTGGCTAACTTTACAGTTTCGTTTTCTTATTAATTCATTAAAGTGTGTTCTTTCCACAACAATTGTGTTTGAAAGACCACTGTGCAAATACAGTGTGACATAAAATATTGCAACAACTGCCATTTTATTCTCTAGGGTCTCTGCTAAAAAGATATATATCAGGGTTCGACGAAATCTGCGCCAGGTCGCAATTGGGACTAGAATAAGCGACCTGGCGCCTGGGGAAGGAAGCATAGGCCTGTAGAAGGCCACGTCCTGTGTCTCCGTGTGCCCCCACCTCCCCCGCTGCGAGATCGCGTCGGGCCGCGCTGGCCGGTAATTGAGGCCTTCTGCAGTCCTATGCTTCCTTCTGTAATCTGGCGCCATCTTGTGGTGGCCATTGGTATGACAAGACAAACAGCAATGCTAATGGAGCTTCCCCTGTCTGTTTTCACTGCCATCTCCATCCCTCTAATTAGAACCCCCAAACATAATATATATTTTTTATTCTAACACCCTAGAGAATAAAATGGCGGTGGTTGCAATACTTTCTGTCACAACGTATTTGCGCAGCGGTCTTACAAGCGCACTTTTTTGGGAAAAAATACACTTTGTTTTAATAAAAAAATAAAACACCAGTTAAGTTAGCCCAATGTTTTTTTAATATTGTGAAAGATAAGGTTACGCCGAGTAAATTGATACCCAACATGTCACGCTTCAAAATTGCGTCCGCTCGTGGAATGGCGACAAACTTTTACCCTTTAAAATCTCCATAGGAGACGTTTAAAAAATTCTACAGGTTGCATGTTTTGAGTTACAGAGGAGGTCTAGGGCTATAATTATTGCTCTCGCTCTACCAATTGCGGCGATACCTCACATGTGTGGTTTGAACACCGCCTTCATATGCGAGCGCTACTCACATATGCGTTCGCTTCTGCGCGCGAGCTCCGCGGGACAGGGAGCGTTTCTGGCAAGTACTCGGGCAAATGCTTGGTATCGGTCCCGATACTAGTATCAGTACAACCCTAGTCTTTGGCCAAATGTTTTTCATTTTTGATTTGTGACTTAAATAAAGTTAACTTTACTGGTTATATTGCGGTTGGTCCTCTATTGAAACTACTTTATGGGCAGTCAGTATTTGACTTCCTTTGTAAAGCCATGTACACACGATCGGTTTGTCCGATGAAAACAGACCGATGGACTGTATTCATCTGACAAACCGATCGTGTGTGAACTTCATTTTTTTTTTTCGGCTCATCGTAGTGTTTTACGTCACTGCGTTTTGGCACGGTCGGATTTTTGACTGATGGTGTGTAGGCAAGACTGATGAAGGTCAGCTTCATCAGATATCCGACAAAAAAATCCATCGGATTAGATTCCATCAGATATCCGATCGTGTGTACGAGGCTTTAATGTAATTTGGATAGTTGATGAGGAAACCCACCACATTTCAGTGCCTTGAAAAAGTTTTCATACCCCTTGAAATTTTCCACATTTGGTCATTGTGACGAGATCCTTCCTCGCCCAGGTCCTGCTCTCCCGACACTCCTCTGCTACCAGTGAGTCAGCTTGCAGATTGCAACGTCTGATGGTCCAGTCATCCAAGGTTCCGGGATCCGAATTACAGCTATGTGCCATTCGGACCCATTAAGAACAAACACCAGGCAGGCTGTATGTAAGTTCCAACAGGACTCTTTATTTTCAATTACACAGCACACTTTTATACAGAATTTTGGAACATCCCACTCCCAACAACCGCTTTCCTATTGGTCAATTGTAAAGTATATCCAGTCTTCACTCAGGTCCCCCTTGACCATGCAAATGAGGACTTGAAATTGTCAACAGGGATTGGTCCAATAGCTTGGATAGAAAGACTTGTGTATTGAGACAGAAGCCCCAGGGGGTAATCAATGTACACAATAACCTGGTTCCAGCTAGACGGCCTGACTCCGACACCCGCTCTTAACCTGCAGAACACAATAAAAGGTATTTCGCAAGCTGGTTCCACTTAGCATTTCAAAAGCCTTGCATTGAATGTCCCTCTCCTGTGTAACATATGTCAAGTAGAAACACTTTACTATCTCAAGGTCCATGACATTACTTCCCCTGGGAACCAGTCCAACAGCCGCAGTGGGACCCAAACGGGTCAACTCGAGGATGTTGGAAAAGTAGTCTTAAAGTTCCAGGACTGTGCTGGGATGACCCATCTGCCTTCCTGTTTTGAGGTCCTGGCCCATAATCGGACGGCAAGAGGCTCACATTCAGTCCTCTCCAAAAGCCCCTGTCTCGGCTAGGTCTGTCACACATCTCCCCCTTTGGCAGGAGACTAACACTGGGAGAGACCCCAATTTCGGTACCCACCCAGTACCCCAGATACCTTGTCCCAAAGAGAGCATTACTCACCCAGCCAATCTCTGCCTCTCTCAGAGAACACGCCTGCCGCTGGGGAGAGGCCTGGACTGGCCCTTCTCCCTGGAGTCCTTTCAGCCGCTGGAGAGAAGACAGGGTGGCTGGGCTCAGTTCATCATGCCATTGGGAATCTGGGCCAACTGGCCACCATTCCTGGGGTATACCAGTGGAGACTGCAGTCCCATCCACTGATGCTAGGTAAAAATCCCCCGGTGCTTGCAAAGCAAAGCCGACATCCTCCTGTCTCAGTGCCGCACCATTTTCTGGGGTTGTGTCTGTGGAGATCGGAGTCCCATCCACTACCACAGGAACCCCCTCTTCTGTTAGTTGAGAGCAGAGGCCCGGGGCACTCTGCTCTGTTGCCAGCTCTTCCGCTGGGTTGCTGTGAGTGGGGACCACAGTCCCATCCACCGATATCCGCTCAAGCTGTAGTTGTGTGCAGCAGCCAGTAGCATCCTGCCCTGCTGCCAGTGATTCAGCTGGGAGTAACAGCTTTACTACCTCAGCTTGTTGCTGGGGAGGGGGGCCAACCGCCCCGGCTCCCTGGAACTCCACAGTTGGTCCCAGTGCTGGGCAGAGATGGCTAGCATTCTGCCCTGTTGCCAGCACTTCTGCTGGGGGTGCATAATCCATAACATCCTCTGAACAGTCCATACATTCTGTAATCTGTGGCTGGGGAGTGATTGCCATCTTCTCACCCTGAGCCTCCGGAACTGCCACGGGGGTGGGGCAGAGGTCTTGATCCCTCTGTCCTGTGACCAGCGCTTCAGCTGGGGAAGTTCCTTGTAACTCCACAAATACTGCCCTTGGTGCTGGGCAGAGCACAGTGAAGTTTGGCCCTGATACCAGCTCTTCTGCTGGAGGCTCCCCAGGTTGTTCTTCCTCAGCAGAAAAGTCTATCAAATCCCCTGTCTCTACAACTGGTGTCTGGGGATAGAGGTTCACCATCTCCTGTCCATGGAACCCAGAAGATGCTATGGGCACTGAGCAGAGGTTAGCAGAGCTCGGCCCTGCGGTCAGCACTTCAGCTTTGGGAATGGCAAGCTCCCGATTTTCCACTGCTGATTCATCAGCCAGGATTTCATCACTGTCAGCTGATATTTCCTCATAGTCCCAGGTAAAGGGAACCTCACCCTGCTGCTGAGCGGAGTCTAGCAGCTGTTTGTAGGCGATTTCCAGTTCCCATTCCTGAGCGGCCAGGAATTCCAAATCTTCCTGTAACCAGTGCACTTCCGGGACATTCAGTCTTCGCTCTCTGTGCTCCATTATTTCCTCCCAACGCCACTCCCGATCGCTCCCAAAGTTGGGATCCCTGGACATCCTCCAATACAACAATCCCAGGCCATCATAGTCAAAGCCTTCCGTGGGGCTGTCATCCGCTGACCACGGGCACTCTTGGACTACATACCACCGGAGGGCTCTGTAGCTCTCGTCCAACCGCATCTCTTCCCGGATCAGCCTGCTTAACTCTGCTGTCCACTCCTGCTTTGGTTGTTCCCCCAATAACAGCATCCGTACTTCATACTGTGACCAGTACCTTACATGGATGGAGGGGAGAGCTTTTCCCTGGTGTCGCTGCTCGCGGGCTAGCGCTTCTTTCCAGAGTTCGCAGCGGATCGAATCAGACCATCCAAGCAGGACCTCCTCTGATACTGGTCCTCTGCGCTGTATCTGCTTCTCTCGCAACCTCCTTCTGAATTCCTCTTCCATGGTTACTGATATCTGTACCTCTCCTCTTCTTTCATTTGGTGCTGCTTCTTTAGGCGTTGTCACCGATCGCCGTATTTCTGCAATTCTCAGCTCCTGTTGCCGCTCTCGTTCTCTCTGTTGTCGCTCTCGTTCTCTCTCATCCTGCCGCTGGAGGTCTCTAATGGTATTCTGTATGGCGGTCTCTGATGGGTTCGCACCATATAATGCCAACCGCTGTTGAACTCGCTGCTGGAACAAGTCTTCAACTGACCGGGGTCCTGCATCACCATCCCTCTGATCCATCTCGGCTAGCGCAATGATCAGGGTGGCCTTGTTCTTCCCACCGGTCCCTCCACGGCTCTCAAGCAAGTCTTTTAGCATGGTTCTCCTCCAGGCTGCATAGCTGGTCATTCATGGTGGTGGTTTGGAGTTGTCCCAGTAACTGGAGAGCAAATCCCACCGCTGCCAACCAATGTGACGAGATCCTTCCTCGCCCCAGGCCTCTGCTCTCAACTAACAGGAGAGGGGGTTCCTGTGGTAGTGGATGGGACTCCGATCTCCATGGACACAACCCCAGAACATGGTGCGGCACTGAGACAGGAGGATGTCGGCTTTGCTTTGCAAGCACTGGGGGATTTTTACCTAGCATCAGTGGATGGGACTGCAGTCTCCACTGGTATACCCCAGGAATGGTGGCCAGTTGGCCCAGATTACCAACGGCATGATGAACTGAGCCCAGCCACCCTGTCTTCTCTCCAGCGGCTGAAAGGACTCCAGGGAGAAGGGCCAGTCCAGGCCTCTCCCCAGCGGCAGGCGTGTTCTCTGAGAGAGGCAGAGATTGGCTGGGTGAGTAATGCTCTCTTTGGGACAAGGTATCTGGGGTACTGGGTGGGTACCGAAATTGGGGTCTCTCCCAGTGTTAGTCTCCTGCCAAAGGGGGAGATGTGTGACAGACCTAGCCGGGACAGGGGCTTTTGGAGAGGACTGAATGTGAGCCTCTTGCCGTCCGATTATGGGCCAGGACCTCAAAACAGGAAGGCAGATGGGTCATCCCAGCACAGTCCTGGAACTTTAAGACTACTTTTCCAACATCCTCGAGTTGACCCGTTTGGGTCCCACTGCGGCTGTTGGACTGTTTCCCAGGGGAAGTAATGTCATGGACCTTGAGATATTAAAGTGTTTCTACTTGACATCTGTTACACAGGAGAGGGACATTCAATGCAAGGCTTTTGAAATGCTAAGTGGAACCAGCTTGCGAAATACCTTTTATTGTGTTCTGCAGGTTAAGAGCGGGTGTCGGAGTCAGTCCGTCTAGCTAGAACCGGGTTATTGTGTACATTGATTACCCCCTGGTATTTCGATACACAAGTCTTTCTATCCAAGCTATTGGACCAATCCCTGTTGACAATTTCAAGTCCTCATTTGCATGGTCAAGGGGGACCTGAGTGAAGACTGCATATACTTTACAATTGACCAATAGGAAAGCGGTTGTTGGGAGTGGGATGTTCCAAATTCTGTATAAAAGTGTGCTGTGTAATTGAAAATAAAGAGTCCTGCTTGAACTTACATACAGCCTGCCTGGTGTTTGTTCTTAATGGGTCTGAATGGCACATAGCTGTAGTTCGGACCCCGGAACCTTGGATGACTGGACCATCAGACGCTGCAATCTGCAAGCTGACTCACTGGTAGCAGAGGAGTGTCGGGAGAGCAGGACCTGGGCGAGGAAGGATCTCGTCACAGTCATGTCACAACCAAAAGGGTAAATGTATTTTTTTGGGGGATTTTATGCGATAAACAACACAAAGTGGCACATTATTGCGATGTGAAAGGAGGATGATTTTCAATTTTTTTTACAAATAAATATGTGAAAAGTGTGGCGTACATTTGTATTCAGCCCCTCAATACTTTGTAGAACCACCTTTCTCTGCAATTACAGCTGTAAGTCTTTTTGGGGATGTCTCTACCAGCTTTGCATTTTAGCCCATTCTTCTGTGTAAAATAGCTCAAGCTCTGTCAGATTGGATGGAGAACGTCTGAACAGCAATTTTCAAGTCTTGCCACAGATTCTCAATTGGATTTAGGTCTGGACTTTGACTGGCCCATACTAACACGTCTATGTTTAGGGTCATTGTCCTGCTGGAAGGTGAACCTCTGCCCCAGTCTCAAGTCTTTTGCAGACTCCAACAGGTTTTCTTCTAAGATTGCCCTGTATTTGGCTCCATCCCTCTTACCATCAACTCTGACCAGCTTCCCTGTCCCTGCTGAAGAAAAGCATCCCCACAACATGATTCTGCCACCACCATGTTGTACAGTGGAGATGGTGTGTTCAGGGTGGTATGCAGGGTTAGTTTTCCGCCACACATAACATTTTGCTTTTAGGCCAAAAAGTAAAATTTTGGTCTCATCTGACCAGAGCACCTTCTTCTACATGTTTGCTGTGTCCCCCACATGGCTTCCTGCAAACTGCAAACAGGACTTCTTATTGCTTTCTTCTTGCCACTCTTCCATAAAGGCCGGATTTGTGGTGTGCGTGACTAAGACCCCTTTTACACTGAGATGTTTTTCAGGTGCTTTTGGGCTAAAAATAGCACCTGAAAAACGTCTCCCCTGCAGTCTCAGTGTGAAAGCAATGGGCAGGACGTTAAAAAAAAAAACTCCTTCAAGTAGGATTATTGGAGCAGCGAAGGAACGGTGTTATACACCACTCCTAAAGCGCCCTTGCCATTGAAATGAATGGGCAGCGCTTTACCGCCGACGCCTCAGTGGGAAAGCACCCTAATAGTTGTCCTGTGGACAGATTCTCTCACCTGAGCTGTGGATCTCTGCAGCTCCTCCAGAGTTACCATGGGCCTCGTGGCTGCTTCTCGGATTAATGCGCTACTTGCCCGGCCTGTCATTTCATGTGGATGTAACATGTCTTGGTAGGGTTGCAGTTGTGCCATACACTTTCCATTTCTGATGATGGATTGAACAGTGCTGCGTGATATGTTCAAAGCTTGGGATTTTTTTTTATAACCTAACCCGGCTTTAACCACTTGCTTACTGTGCACATATACCCCCTTCCTGCCCAGGCGAAATTTCAGCTTCCGGCACTGCCTTGCTTTAACTGACAATTGCGCGGTCGCGTGCGACGTGGCTCCCAAACAAAATTGACGTCCTTTTTTCCCCACAAATAGAGCTTTCTTTTGGTGGTATTTGATCGCCTGTGCGGTTTTTACTTTTTGTGCTATAAACAAAAAAAAGGAGCGTCTATATTGAAAAAAACACAATATTTTTAACTTTTTGCTATAATAAATATCCCATTAAAAAAAAAATCATTTTTTCTCAGTTTAGGCCGATACGTATTCTTCTACATATTTTTAGTAAAAAAAAAATCGTAAAAGGCGTATAGTGACTAGTTTGCGCAAAAGTTATAGCGCCTACAAAATAGGGGACATAATTATATATATATATTTTTTTTACTAGTAATGGCGGCGATATGCGATTTTTTTATTGGGACTGCGACATTACGGCGGACACATTTTTGGGACCATTCACATTTATACATTGAACAGTGCTATAAATATGCACCAATTACTGTATAAATGTGACTGGCAGGGAAGGGGTTAACACTAGGGGGCGAGGAAGGGGTTAAATGTGTAGCCTAGTGAGTGTTCTAACTGTGTGGGGGGATGGGACTGACTGGGGGAGGGGACCGATCTGTGTCCCTATGTACAAGGGACACAGCATCATTGGTCTCCTCTCTCCCTGACAGGACATGGAGCTCTGTGTTTACACACAGAGCTCCACGTCCCTGCTCAGTTACTGGGCAATTGCGGCCACCGGGCACGCGCATCGTGTTCCCAGTAAAGCGGCGGGTGCGTACGCCCCCTAGTGTCTTTAAAAGACGAGGACGTCATATGACGTCCTGTCAGAACAACTCAGTTACTATGCCGCCGTCAATTGACGGTGGCTGGTAGACAAGTGGTTAAAATTCTTCACAACTTTATCTCTATCCTGTCTGGTGTGTTTCTTGGCCTTTATGATGATGTTTGTTTATTAAGGTTCTCTAACAAACCTCTGAGGGCCTCACAGAACAGCTGTATGTATACTGAGATTAAATTACACACAGGTATACTATATTTACTAATTAGGTGACTTATGAAGACAATTGGTTCCACTAGATTTTATCTAGGGGTATCAGAGTAAAGGGGGTTGAATACAAATGCACGCCACGTTTTTCACAAATTTTTTAAAATCTTGAAAATATTTTTTTCCGTACACTTCACAATTATGTGCCACATTGTGTTGGTCTATCACATAAAATCCATTTACGTTTTTGGCTGTAACATGACAAAATGTGGAAAATGTCAAGAGGTATGAATACTTTTTCAAGGCTCTGTAGATGGGGAGTCGGTAACCAGTTCTCTTTTGGCTAAATCACTGACGTCTCCCCATATGGGACAATTGACACTCGTTTTCTGATCTGTCAGAGACATGCCTGCAATCCAAACACTGCCAACCAACTCACCACTTCCTTTCTTGGGGCCCTTCATACCCAGTTCTGCCGCCTTCTCCGCCCTCTGCTTGGAGAGGGACACAAGCTCCTTGTCATTGTACCTCATAGTGGGCGCACAGCATGGCCCGGGGCCCCTACAGGGCACGGACTTTCGTATTCCTTACACACAGCCACGTTCATAGGCTGGGTCCGCTCATGTTTACACTACACCTGGCTGCTTTCTCTTCACCCGGAAGTGGATGCTGTGTGGGCGGTAGTAACGTTTGGTTGAGGGAACGTTACTTCCGGTTAGAGTACACGCACACTTCCGGAGCGTGTGGCTCGGTGTACGAAGCGGCTGGAGTGGAGGTAAGTAGAGCGGTACGGTGATGGGTAATGTAAGAGTACGTGGGTGGTGAGTACGGTCCTCGGCTACCTACTGTATCCGAAGCTCCCCCCAATATAGGGCCTCATCGCCTCCTTTATCATGTCTGCTATTGTAACTATTTCCCGGTGGGAGGCGTTGTATAGTTATTTTCCACAGCACTGTACTTTTCAACCATAAAGCTCCATATGCCTGAAAACAATGAAATCTCAGTCTTTGGATACAGCCTCCTTTATATGGTGGGTGCTGGAAAGCATGAAAATCGAGCATGTTCCTGCAGACAAAATGCGCTGCTTTTTAGCAGATCCAAAGGTGCCATTAAGGCCTCTTGCACGTTTCTGCTCAGCATACACTATATTACCAAAAGTATTGGGACACCTGCCTTTACACACATGGGAACTCAAATGGCATCCCAGTCTTAGTCTGTAGGGTTCAATATTGAGTTGGCCCATCCTTTGCAGCTAAAACTCTTCTGGGAAGGCTGTCCACAAGGTTTAGCAGTGTGTATGTGAGTGTTTGACCATTCTTCCAGAAGCACATAGGTGAGGACAGGCACTAATGTGGATGAGAAGGCCTGGCTCTCAGTCTAATTCATCCCAAAGGTGTTTTATCGGGTTGAGGTCAGGACTCTTTGCAGGCCAGTCAAGGAAGGAGTCTGCTGTCTCATCTCTGTCCTCAGCTGATCGCTCTGTGCACCACATACAAGCCGTCCAGGCCTGACTGAGCGGCGACTTCTTCCATCACCTTTTATTGTCTCCGGACTACACTGCGTGTGTGGCCCACAACAGCTCAGTCCCTGCCCTCCCTCCTCCACATGCAAAACCCCTGCCTGTTCTAGTGCCTCCCCTATACAGCTGCCAGATAGTGAGCCTATCCGTGTGAACGAGGAGAGCACCTGCGCGGGAGGATCCGGTTCTCTTCCTGGCAAATACCGTAGTGATCCGCTCGATACTTGTCACTTCAGTCTCGTAACCAAAGGAGAAATATCCCAGACACGGCGGTGCCTGCACCCCAACTTTCCAGGCCTCCAAGTATAAGGTACCGATCCTGCCTGGTTTGCACTCTGATTGCAGTATAACAATACATGCTGGGATTATAGGAGCCACTGGGGGAGATTTACTAAGGCCTGATTCACACCTATGCATTTTTAGTGCATTTTGTAGATTTGCACTACAGTCCATATAATATGGTTTCCTATGCGTTCTGTAGTGCAAATCTGCAAAATGCATAGGTGTGAATCCAGCCTAAAACTGTAGCACAGAATCTGTGCATAGTAGCCAATCGGCTTCCAGGTTTTAGCCCTGGATCACACCAGTGCGGCGGGACAGGGCGCGTTTCTGGCTCCTAACTTTTTTAGCTCCTAGATTTTAAGCAAATTTGTCAAACCCTGCCATAAAGACATGGAGGAACTTGACTGTCCTGACCTCAACCCAATAGAACCCCTTTTGGCGTGAATTGGAGTCGAGACTGCGAGTCAGGCCTTCTCATCCAACATCAGTGCCTGACCTCACAAAAGCGCTTCCTGGAAGAATGGTTAAACATTCCCATCTCTGTGACCAAGTTTTCAGCATTGTGGTCATTTGGCATGTATAAACAAATCCTTTCTTTTTGCTTGTATTTGATTAAGCTGCGGCTCGGAGCATTGCTCTGTTTAGCAAGCTTTGTTTTGTCTATACTAAGCTTTATTGTTGTTGTAATGTTTAATAAATATACCCTAAAAAAAAAAACATTCCCATAGACACACTCCTAAACCTTGTGGACAGCCTTCCCAGAAGAGTTGAAGATGTTATAGCTGTAAAAGTGGGCCAACCCAATATTGAACCCTATGCTATTAAAGTTCATGTATGTAAAGGCAGGTGTCCCAATACTTTTGGTAACACAGTGTACATTGTATATAGATTAGTAAAAAAGGAAACAAAAAAGAGTTGTCGCTCCAGTATTTTAAGTGTATATGCCTGTTTAAAAATGCTTCTAGAAAAAAAAAAAAAACATTTCGGGGAGGCAGAACTTGTAGGCACAAAATAAACGCCTGACATTTTGTTCAAACATCAGATCCTTGTGCAAGTACCCTAATTCTTGATGGCACACCCCCCCCCCCCCCCATGCATCTGAAAACGCAACACACAACCGTATGGTGCCAAGCGGTTCCATGCGGATGCATTTTGGAAAAAGGTTTGGGGACCCTTTCACTGCAGGTACAACAGCTCATTCAAATGAATGGGCTGCTGTGCCCATGCGTACAAGACATGCAGGAAATGCAAAGATTTGAATCTAGTTAGGTTCTTGCTATTGTGGGTGGTGCGGCTCAGCGGGCATAGCTGCCCATTCATTTGGGAAATGCAGGGAAAACATCCCTGACCCTTTTTTCTTTAAAAATGCCAAACGTGGCTACATGGAACAACATGACTCTTAAAGGGGTTGTAAACATTCCTGTTTTTTAACCTTAATGCATCCTATGCATTAAGGTGAAAAAACAGCCCCCCGTTTTACTTACCTGAGCACCGAATTTCCATGGGCGCGTCCCCGTCGTTTCTCTCTCCACGGAGTCCCGGCTTCGATTAGATAGATTGATAGCAGCGCAGCCATTGGCTCCTGCTGCTGTCAATCAAATCCAATGACGCGGGGCCAAGTCATACACTCGGCTCTATGGACGCCGAGTGTGTGACACGGAAGTGCGCCCACAAGGCAACCCCCTCGGGAGAGAGCTTCCCAGAGGGGGGTCATCTAATGATGGGAGGAGCCACGAGAGCTGCTGTGGGACCCCAGAACAGGACGATCGGGACAATTCTGTGCAAAACAAACTGCACAGTGGAGGGAAGTATAACATGTTATTTAAAAACAAAAATGGGAACCTTTAGTATCACTTTAAGTATCATACAGTTTTACACACCCAAAAACACCATGTTTTCAGTGCGCGTGCGTGCCATTTAAAGAATTAAGAGCACCACATTTTTGGTGTGGGCACTTATATGATTTACATGCATTCTCAAAATGGTGTGAACCTAAATATCCTATGGGCTAGGGTTGCAGTGTGGTAGAGTTGCTGCATTCTGGAATGGTAAAGCACCAAGCAACATACATTAACATATTTACATATTTTGAACAAACAATAAATAGGGTTTAAAGGAGAAGTAGGGCCAAATCTTTTTTGGCCCTACTTCTCCTATGGATCACACTAGTGCAATTCATCCTGCACTCCTGTGGTCCATTTCATGATGACAGCGGGCTCAATGCCTGCTGTTAGCTGACGTAACAGAGCGGGTCTAGGTGCTGGATGGAGACACCCTGAAACAGGAAACCTGGGGCAACAGTCATGGCAATTTATGCTGGAACATGGTAAAGGATAAGTTCACCTTGTAACATGTTCCCAACACTGCATCCGATCCCCCCCCCCCCCCTCTTCCTGTGGCAGCAGTACAGGAAGAAGTTTACAGTACTAGTTGTCTCTTTTTAAAATCACGGCCGCGTCAGTCATTCACACAGCTCTGTGTGTGAATGAAATACAAACCCTGAGATCCTTAGCAGCTGTTGGTTTGTAGGCCCCAATGAACTAACATGACTCTGTGGGGTGCTGTAGTAGTTCATTGATTTGTTCTTGTCGGTGTATGTTCCTGCCTGTACAGGATTTTTGGTACACAGATATACTGACAGATCTGAAGGAGACCTGCATGGCACCAGCAATCTTCTGATTGCTGGTGCATTGCTTTACAGGCTCCAAAAGAAAAAATAATAAATGCGCATTTTTATTTTTTTTAAAGGTGAACTTCTCCCCTAACCACTTCCCGCCCGGTCAATAGTATATTGAAGTCCGGGAAGTGCTTGTGTTATCCTGACTGGACGTCTATTGACGTCCAGCAGGATAACATGCTGGCGCGCGGCGATCGGTGATGCGGCGTGTCAGTCTGACACCCTGCATCTCCGATCTCAGTAAAGAGCCTCTGGCGGAGGCTCTTTACCACGTGATCAGCCGTGTCCAATCACGACTGATCACAATGAAAACAGGAAGAGCCATTGATTGGCTCTTCCTCACTCGTGTCTGACAGACGCGAGTAGAGCCGAGCCGATCGCCGGCTGTCCTGACAGGGGGGGGGGGTCGCGCTGATTGTTTATCAGTGCAGCCCCCCCTCAGATGTCCACACTGGACCACCAGGGAAGCCGCCAGGACGCAATAATAGGCAACAATAAAAAAAAAAAATTAGCACAATAGATGCCATTCGGTGCCCATTAAAGTGATGTCCAGCAATGCCATGAGTGCCCGTAATTGAAGAAAACGTATTTACAAAAAAATTAACAGAAAAAAATAAAAACTTAATTTTTTTCAAAATTTTCAGTCTTTTTTTTTTTTTTTAGTTGTTGCGCAAAAAAAATCGCAGAGGTGATCAAATACCACCAAAAGAATGCTTTATTTGTGGGAACAAAATGATAAAAAGTTTGGGTACAGTGTAGCATGACCGCGCAATTGTCATTCAAAGTGTGACAGCTCTGAAAGCTGAAAATTGGCTTGGGCAGGAAGGTGCGTAAGTGCCTGGTATGGAAGTGGTTAAATGATAAAGAAGTTGCATACTCTGTAAGGGATTCAATCAACTGTTGTGCTTGAAAAATGGAGGGTTTATTAGTTTAATGCATGCGCTGCACATTCTCCTTTCAGTTATACTTGGTGTTCCTACTATACCAGAGTACAGACTCTTCATAGTATCGAATAAAAGGTAGGCTATGCATGGGCCCAGCTCGCAAGATTTTGACAATGTCTATAGCGCATTGGTTTGGAGACTTTGTATGTATGGTTGGGGAAGGGTTACTGGAGGCAAAGTATTAGTGGCTAATAAATATCTCTATACACAAGTGTTTTGACATTTCTTTATTCCTTTTACAGGTTTCTGGCTTAGCTTGTCCCCCTTGAGCCTCCAGCCATGGATTTCCAACACAGAGCCGGTGGCAAAACCGGCAGTGGTGGAGTTGCTTCTTCCTCCGAAAGTAACAGGGACAGAAGAGAACGTCTCCGGCAACTGGCCTTAGAGACAATTGATATTAACAAGGTATTCAACTTCATGGGGTTGATTTTCGTTTTTTTTTTTTGTTTTGTTTTTTTTAGCAGTGAGATTGGTTCATCACTTTGTTTTAATCATGAACAAAACATTGAATATACTTTTAGGGTACCTGCACACGGTACTGATGTGTGAACATCCCATTCCTGGCTGAAAATTCTTGCATTAAAAGGCAAGGATGGACAGTAAATGTGCATTATTTTTTATACATGCACACAGGCATAAAAATTCTAGCTTTTGTTGGGATGTGTCATATATGCTTTTTTTTTTTTTTTTTGGGGGGGGTTTTTTAGGCATCATGATGCCTTAACATTTGTATGGAAATGCATTTGTAAAGTTTTTTTTTTTTTTTGCATCAAAACGACTTTTATTGAGCATAAAATAAAAATGGGTGAACAAGCGGGTTATAAGTGCAACATGCACTACAAGTAGCGTCCATTTGACATTTATAGAGACATGCATGGCAGATATACATTGAAATAAGGGGGGGTGAGGAGTAGGTAGTGGCAAGCTAGGGGAGAGGGTGAAGGCATGGCAGAGGTAACACCAAGCACGGGAAGTCACATTTTAAGGGGGGCCAAAAGGGGATGGGTGGGGGGAAGGACATTCACAGGGGGAATGAGCAGCCAGCAGTCGGGGACAGCCTCTAGTCTGTTGCATTACAAGTGGAAGAGTCACCAAGCCACCTGTCCCAAATCTTGTATTTTTTAGGGCAACCCCTGCGGGTATACATCACTTTTTTGTAGGGAAGGGTAATATTGACAGCCCTAATCCATTGCTGTAGAGTGGGTGGCGCCCCTCTCATCCACCTCCTGGCGACTTGCATTCTGGAAAGGAATAATGTTTCTTGCAAAAATATATTGAGGTACTTTTCGCTTTCGGGGAGTGAGAGGAGCCCCAGTATACACTGGCGAGGGCAGAGTGACACAGGGGAGCCCATGCGGTCATGGAGGAACCGGACTACCTGGGTCCAGAACCCCTGTATGGATGGGCAGGCCCAGAGTAGATGGAAAAAGGATGCGTCGGGTGGTCGCAGCTAGGGCAGTTAGGGTCGTGGTCTCGTCTGAACTTGGAGATGCGGTACGGTGTCAGGTACGATCTGTGGATTATGAATAGGTGAGTGAGGCGGTCGGAGAGCTTAGGGGAAACGGTCTTACAGTTGGCGAGGGCCTACCCCCAGTCTCCGTCGGTCACCGCGCCAAGGTCGGGTTCCCAGCGGGCCTTCAAACGGTAGGATATGGCGTTCGCGGCGGGCTGGAGGAGGTACACATAGATTTGGGATATGAGTTTCTTGTGGTCCGATCCCGATACAATGTCGACCAGGAGGGGGACCTCGAGGGCCGGGATAGGGCCACCAAGTTGTGCGGTGAGTGCATGTCGGAGTTGAAGGAAGCGAAAGAACATGTGGTTGCGCAGCGCAAATTTATTTTTGAATGACTGAAACGACTTAACTGAGCCGCGAGCCACGACCTGTGACAGGTAGATAACACCCTTGTTGATCCACAAGCCGTGGTCAGGGACAGAGGCAAGTTCGGGCAGGAGGGGGTTATCCCAGAGAGGCGTGTGTGAGTGGGGAGAGGGGGCCTCGCCAATAAGCAGGGCCAGTTGCCACACTTTACAGTGGTGATAGAGCATGTGCCCAGTGTCATCTGCGCAGGAGGGGGGGGGGGCACGTGGGCCGCGGAAGAGGAGTTGAAAGGGGTGAAACAGGGGACCAGGGGCATGCGAACACACTAGGGTAGAGTAACGGTCTCTATCGGAACGGTTAAAGTGAAAGAAGTGCGAAAGCTGAGAGGCAATGTAATAAAGGAGGAGGTCCCGGAGTGCGGCGCCGCCCAAGTCGGCCGGGCACTTCAGGACCCGCCAGGACAATTTATGACGAGAGGAGCCCCATACAAATGTGTTGAGGATGGCCTCCATAGCTTTAAATATGCGCGGGGGGAGGTAGAGGGGGGCCTGCCAGAGGACATAGAGCAATTTGGGGAGAAGGATCATCTTAATCAAGTTGATGCGACCCATCACCCCAAGGGGGAGACGGGACCATATTTGTGTCTTATGCATTTGTAAAGTTAATGGTTAGTGGCTGGGATTATTTGCTGAAAATAAAAAGGTAGAAGCGAGTTAAAGATTTTGCAGGATATTCTAAAGGCCCCGTAAAACACAAGCACTGTATCTATATGTTGGTTTTCTAATTCATTTTCCATAGCACATACAGACAAAGCTGATGCCACCTATTTGGAATCATACACTCTCTTTTATCTAGTCTTTGCTTTTAAAATCTTTAAATTGTATTTCCACTTTTTAAGTCAAGTTGGGATCACACAAACTTAATATTTATTATGTGTCCCCATTCACAGAGCATAACTTCCGTGTTTTTTTTTTTTTTTTTTTTAATCCAGCTTATCTTTTATTTAAATGCAATGGAGGGATTCTTCCAGCAAAGAATAATCATACTACGAGTCTTTTCACACAGGCTTTCCGATCAGGTCTGCCTGTCAGTTTTTCAGGCAAACCTGATCGGACCCTCCATTCACCCCTATGGAGCTGCTGATGTCAGCAGTGACATGTCTGCTGACACCCACCACTATCCGATCCTGTCTGCCAAGTCCAGATGGATCGTGACCCTATTTTCTGTCCGTTTGAAGGATCGTAATTGATAAGATCAGAAACAAACAGGCAGTCCGTTTTCACCCAATCTCGCCATAGGGGAAAGCAGGCCTCTGTCCCTCTCCACTGTGCACAGTGAGTGGAGACAGACCTGTCATCCGCCTGCTCAGCAGGGATCAGTGTGATCTCCCGCTAAGCAAAGCAGAGTCTGCCGAGCGAACCGGTCGCATGAAAGGACCCTTCGAGGTTAGGCTGCTTTTATTGTATGTTAATGAGGACAGATTCACTCTGATGTTCAAAAAATCTTGCAGTTTTCCATAACAGCTCTTCCTGAGGCATATCCAAAAGGCAAAAAATCGGGAATTCTGTGTTAAAAGAGAAGTTTTGGGTTTTAAAGAAAAAACATCCACACTCGCCTAGGTAGATGCTGAAAACTGAGCAATCAAATGTCACTGATCGCTCAGTTCTCCCCTCCATTCTAAGCAGAGCTTGGAGCTCTGGGCTGTGGAGGGGCAGAAGCGGCTGGCTCAGACTGATGGCTCCCTGAAAGGCTGAGCCATCTGCCAGTCCAAGTTTCTTGGTGTATCGCAACTATAAAGTTGAGATCAGTTCAGTGCCTGGACTGGCTGAGTTACGTTGGCTAACTTTTGCCCGCTGTCGGCTGAAAACGGATCACAAGACTGCAGATCGAACTGCACTCCTGTGATTTTATAGGAAAAATAGGGCCAAAAAAAGTTTGCCCATGCTTCTCTTTAATGGAAACACAATATAAATATGTAATGGTGTTTTCTCAAATTTTAGTGAAAATACACTTTTAAGTTTAATCAGTAGCCAGAGACCGTTTTACCATCACAGTTAATAGCCTGACTTTGGGCTATATGGTCACCCAGCTGAATTTTAAAATCTTCAAAACAAGAAAAAAAAAAACAGTTATTGGGGTCACATGACACTTCTCATTCAACCCAAAAATGTGAGGACATCCTATGAGTTTACGGTGTATAAAATACATTTGTGGGAGGGGGATTTGGAATTGAGGTATTAAATAAACTACTTACCTATGTGTTTTTGTTTTGTTTTTTTCAGGACCCTTATTTTATGAAAAATCATCTGGGCTCGTATGAATGCAAACTATGTCTTACCCTTCACAATAATGAGGTGAGTTAAATCCCACTTTGTAGGGTCCAGTGTGAGAGTCACTGGAGATGAACTGGGACCTCCTTCCTGCTAGCACTTTTACTCGTTTGATAGGGCTTGTGTACACAGATGTTGTTTTCACACATTTTAAGGGCGTCAAATGCAGGTCAGCAATTTCCAAATGAGATTAATGGATGAAAGTTTGGGGGCTGCATTCACCTTTTGTTGCATTGTTTTTGTGTTTTTTTGGTTTGTATTTTGCACACCGTATATCCTATTGAGGTGCATTTGGAATGCAGTAAAGCAGGTCAAACTGTCTTTTCTTGACAAATGCTCTGTTTTGTAATTTAATGCGTGCATTTGAATAGAGACGGCTACGTTTGACATGAACACATGTATACAAATACATTTAGTTGCCCAGTTAGTCATCCTAATTTTTGTGTGCTTCCCATATCTTGTTTAGCATGTGCATATCTTGTTTACCATGGGTGACTTTCCCAGTCTATCCAGTGTTACATCAAAGGCAACATTTTTCTCACAATAAATAGCAAGATAATCTGGAAAATTATAAAGAGTGAACTATACTCTAAATATATTGTTTTATCCACATTAATTACTATGTTTCACAGTTTTGAGCACAGCTAAAATAAAAATAAAGTACCTGAACATTTGTTCCCAGCATCTACCAGATTAATGACTACAAATTTTTGGGTAAACGGTGCAAACAACTGCTGCACAGACCAAGACCTTGGCTTGCAAACTGTCTTCCAATTCCACAAATGGCGATCCAGAAGAATTCTAGGACATACATAGGGCCTTACTCGGTTAAAGAGACTCTCGTGTATTTCAAAACAAACCCTGAAAAAGACAACCATTTATACTTGGTTATGCTGCCCTTTTCCAGAACAGCTGATGCTGCACAGAGAAAAAATTGCCAGCTGAATCTTCAGCATCCAACACTTCTTGGAGTGTCAAATGACTCCTTCCACTGCCACGCGCTTTGATTCTATCTGCCAGCTGCTTCACCAGTCCTAAATACAGTAGTGCCACAGAGGCCAGCGGATAGAACCACAGCATGTGGAAGGGGATGCAGGCACCCAACACACCTAAAGTGTAATATGGTAAAGATTCTATCAATGGTTTTGCTCTGCGAGAATATGAAAATTGTGGGAACTGCCAGCGGCTTAAATAAATTGTATTTTTTTTTTGTCTATTGAGGGAAACAAAGTCTTTAACCTTTTTGAGTTTAACCTCCTGCCTATGGGAGGATTGAGCACTATAGGCCCTCTCAGGTCAGGAAAACTTCAACTACTAGTTTTTCCTAGTGTCCTAGAAGGATGAATGTTAAGTCTTCAGCTCTGTATTAGACTTTTTTTTTTTTTTTTTACTCATTGAAGAGTCTTCTTTTTATCACTGCTTGAGCTGTTGTCTCTTTGATTGCAGCTCAATAGCATGGATATCTTCAGCCTGGCTTTTGGCGTACTGCATCCAGCCACTGTTGGACTGAATGCTGTGGGGATAGTCTGAAAGTAACCTTTTAACACTTGGTGTTAAAGGAAATGCTGAGTCCAGTGTGGTTGTCGGGTTAGGCAGACCCGACTGGGGTTCTCGGTCACCCTGTACCCCTAATAGACACAGGGTCACTTACACATAGGATGGGCCAGGGGAGCTGGACAAGGAGTTTCCAGTGCTCTCCAAGGTAAGCCGGGTTTCACAAGCCCCCCACCCAAAGTTGAAATCTGTTACAGTATGTTTAAGGAAAGTTGGATCAATAAAATATTTATTGCTTTTAATAGGTTACTGTACTTCCTGCCTTTAACATGGTTCAAAGTCCTCTCTTGCATTACTATGAAAACAATGTTCGGTCACTCTTCATAGTAGCAACATTCTTTTAACCACTTAAGACCCGGACCTTTAGGCAGCTAAAGGACCCGGCCAGTTTTTGCAATTCGGCACTGTGTCGCTTTAACTGACAATTGCACGGTCGTGCGACGTGGCTCACAAATAAAATTGGCGTCCTTTTTTTCCCACAAATAGAGCTTTCTTTTGGTATTTGATCACCTCTGCGGTTTTTATTTTTTGTGCTATAAACAAAAATAGAGCGACAATTTTGAAAAAAATTCAATTTTTTTTACCTTTTTCTATAATAAATATCCCCCAAAAATATATAAAAACATATTTTTTCCCCCTCAGTTTAGGCTGATGTGTTCTTCAGCTCCAGGGACGGATCGCGGGACTCCAGCGGCGATCGGGTCTGCGAGTCCCGCGGTCACGGAGCTTCGGACTGGGTCGCGAGCACGTGCCCGCGACCCCACGGCTGGGCTTAAAGAGCCACGTACATGTACGTGGTTGTGCCCAGCCGTGCCATTCTGCCGACGTATATCGGCGTGAATGGGTCCTTAAAGCGGTAGTAAACCGCATAAACATTTTTTTTTTCAAACCTGCAAGGCAAAAGGCATAATCGGCTAGTATGCACCGCATACTGGCTGATTATGAAATACTTACCTCGGAATGAGGTGAAGAACACTTATCTGGTCCACGCCGAGCGAGATGTCACCTTGCTCCGGCGTGTCTTCCGTGTATCGCCGCTCCAGCACTGTGATTGGCTGGAGCGGCGATGACGTCACTCCCGCGCACGTGAGATTTAAATTCGGCAAGGTCCGGCCGCTGCCGGTCTTTTCGCCGTGGATTCCCCCCTGCGCATGCGCCGCTGCAAACAGCGGCGCATTGCGAGGGGAATATCTCCTAAACCGTACAGGTTTATGAGATATTCTTTATACCTACAGGTAAGCCTTATTATAGGTTTACCTGTAGGTAAAAGTGAAAAAAGTGGGTTTACAACCACTTTAAGTGGTTAAAACTTTCATTGTTTTGGTTGCTAGCAATAAGCATGAATTCTAGTTACCCAGTTTACAGTTTAATAGGGTTTATGATCCTGTGGCGTATATGTTGTATCTGATTCCACTTTTGGCTGCAGTATTTTTTTTTGTGTTTTTTTTTCTTTAACTTAAAGTGGAGTTCCACCCAGAAATAGAACTTCCGCTGATCTGGTTCCTCCCCCCATTCCGGTGTCACATTTGGCACCTTTTTAGGGGGATTCGATACCTGTATAATACAGGTATTTGCTTCCACCTCCAGCAAAAGATCACTGCAGTTTCCACGCCGATCTAAGCCATGGGCGGCTCCATTACAAAGCACCCTCCCATGCCAGCTGTCTTCTGGGTGACACACGGGTCCCATAAGACAGCAGAGACCACTCGTAACGCGCAGCACGACTCGCGCATGCGCAGTAGGGAACCAGGCTGTGCAGCCTCAAGGCTTCACTTCCTGATTCCCTTACTAGCAATGCCTGCACCTGGAGCCGAGGGGATAGATCGGCTTCAGGTGAGGACATCTCGGGCGCCCTGGACCGGTAAGTGTCCTTAATTTAAAAGTCAGCAGCTGCAGTATTTGCAGGCTTTTGTGTTATTACTGTAAAGTGATAACTATCAGCGTTAAGTCTAATATAGTCCTTACGGCATAGGCATTGGTGGTGTGTTGTTATTCCTTGGTTTACCTTTTAACTATAATGCATCCTTTTTTTTTTTTTTTTACTAGGGAAGCTACCTGGCCCACACACAAGGAAAGAAACATCAGACTAATTTGTAAGTAGTCAAGTTTACGATTTGAGAGCAGTTATTCTAAAATCGGACATTGGTTCACATGTTTCTTTTTTTCCAGGGCTCGAAGAGCAGCAAAGGAAGCCAAAGAAGCTCCCGCACAACCAGCACCTGAGAAGGTGAAAGTTGAAGTTAAAAAGTTTGTCAAGATTGGACGCCCTGGATACAAGGGTATAGAATCTGCTTTTGTTTTAGTGTATCGACACTTACTGTCCATTATATTTGTCATTTAGGTTTACCATTTTCTATTCTTCTCTTACAGTGACAAAACAGAGGGAAGCCGAGGTGGGACAGCAGTCATTGCTGTTTCAGGTAACAGATTTTTTTTCTTTCTACAGTTGAGGTACAGGATGTGATGTTTGATATGAAGGATTCCTTTGATTTTTGATTTTTTTTCATCAGAGAAATGTATAGTTCAGCTTTTTAGCACATGTAAAAGATCAGCTTGATTTAAATTGTAATATATTTTGCATTTTAAAAACCTTGTTTCTGTGTACAAGTTGTAACTGTACAGTATATGGTGCAGCCATATTTGGTAGAAAACGATGAACCACCTCCTGAGGCTTAGAACTTACTAACCGGACACTTTATTAGGTACACCTGTTCAATTGCTTGGTAACACAAATTGCTAATCGGCCAATCACATGGAAGTGCATTAAGACACCTAGATTTAGTGAAGATGACTTTCTAAAGTTCAAACCGACCATCAGAATGGGGGGGCTAAGGGGAATTAAATGACTTTGAACGGGGCATGGTTGTTGGTGCTAGACAGGCTGGACTGAGTATTTCATAAACTGCTGATCTACTGGGATTTTTAAAAATCTCTAGGGTTTACAGAGAATGGTCTGAAGAGAAACATTCAGTGAGTGGCAGTTGTGTGAACAAAAATGCCTTGTTGAGGTCAGAGGAGAATGTGCAGACTGATTTGAGATGATAGAAAGGCAACCGTAACTCAAATAACCACTCGTTGCTACCAAGGCATCCAGAATACCATCTCTGAATGCACAAGACCTCAAACCTTGAATCAGATGGGCTACAGCAGCAAAAGATCACGCCGGGCGCCACTCCTGTCAGCTAAGAACAGTAAACAGAGGAGAGGAGATTGGAAAAAAGTTGCCGAGTCTCCATTTCAGCTATGACATTCAAATGGTAGGGACATAATTTGGAGTAAACGACACAAAAAGAATGGATCCATCCAGCCTTGTATCAACGGTTCAGGCTGGTGGCGTAATGGTGTGGGGAATATTTTTTCTTGGCACACTTTGGGCCCCTTGGTACCAATTGAGGATCGTTTAAATGCCACAGCCTACCTGAGTATGTATGTCCATCCCTTTACGACTACAGTGTACCCATCTTCTTCTGATGGCTACTTCCAGCAGGATGATGCACCATGTCACAAAGCTCAAGTCATCTCAAACTGGTTTCTTGAACATGACAATAAGTTCACTGTACTCCAATGGCCCCCACAGTCACCAGATCTCAATCCAATCAAGCAGCTTTGGGATGTGCTGGAATGGGAGATTTGCATTATGGATGTGCAGCAACTGCGTGATGCTATCATGTCAATATGGGCCAAAATCTGAGGAATGTTTCCAACACCCTGTTGAATCTATGCTGCGAAGAATGAAGGCAGGTCTGAAGGCAAAAGGGTGTCCAACCCGTTGCTAGCAAGGTGTACCTAATAATAAGTGACACAGAGTAATTGTGCAGAATCACAGCAAGCTCTCTCTAGCAGCTTACATATATTTTAATCTTCTTTTTTTTTTTTTTTTTTTATTAAGTTTGCATTGAAATAATAAGGTAGAAGTATCAAGAAGTCCTAAAAATTATTAGTTTCTCAGAGACTGCAAAGAAAAACCCATTGTACCGGTATTAAGGCACTTCCATACAATACAGTAGGAACGGAAACGATAAAAATATTTATATGCATTTTGTAAATGTCTTTGCAAAGACCATGTGTAGGTTAATAAAAATAATGTAATTATCGTATTTATCGGCGTATAACGCGCACCTTCATTTTAAGGGGAAATAGCAGGAAAAAACTTACATTTGAAATAAAGAATTCTTAACAAAATAAGGGTCAGTGCCCACCTGCAGCCTTGCCATTGCCCATCATTGCAGCCTGATCAGTGCCCATCATTGCAGCCTGATCAGTGCCCATCTGCAGCACTGTTATTGCTGAAATAGACATAGCTGGATCTCCTGTCTACTCGGCTCGCAGTCACGCTCAGTCCCACCCTTGGCCCGGCTTCTATGATGGACATTAACACCGGTCCAATGGTGAGATGTCAATACTAAGATGTGGGACTGGGCATGACTGGAGCGGAGCAAAGTACATGGGAGATCCGGTTATGTCTCTTTCGGGGGTGCTCATTCCCTCCTCCCCCTCCGAGGCAGCTGATCGGTGTATAACACGCACCCATGATTACCCCAGATTTTAAGTGCATGTTATACGCTGATAAATATGGTATGTAATAGTGGGTAGGATTGTATGTGTCATTCTGGCATTGTATGTAAAGGCTATAGGGCTCATGAGAGCCCGGACCTATCAGATTTAGACTATAGCGTCAGATCGCAGGGCGTCGAGGCTTTCTGCCTTTTTTCTGTCAAAGAATGCATCTGTGCTCAAAAAAAGTATAAAGGAAGCAAAACAAATGGGGGGGGGGGGGGGGGGGGGGAGAAATGGGGGAAGAAATGTGTCAGAAAAAGGAAGGTTAGTAATAGGGCTCCACAATCTCCCTATCTTATGGGAGATTGGTCATCGCTGGTGGATATAAAGCTGTGGTCATAGCTTTTATGAAGGTCCAGTCACTTCAGTATTTTTGTTGAAGCTAAACCATGCAAAACAACTAAAATTATATCCCCAATAAAAACACCTTACACTTTTTCTCTTTAACTCTGAGCTCTTTTTAACCTCCTGGTAATCTGATGTAGTAAGTCACCCTGCTCTGTTTTTTTTTCTTTGCTGGTAATTGATTGCATGTAAAAAGTGTACAGAAAATTGCGCCAAGTGTAGAGAATAAATGGCTGCTAAACACCACAATCTGACAAAAATTGAGAACAAACAATAAAAATAAAGTGTAGCGCTTATAAAAGTGAAATGAAGGAATTAACCTTTCAAAAAGTGAAATGCAATTATAATAAACGCAATGTGCTCATATATCCATTAATGTGCGCATATATCCATTAATGGATATATGCGCACATTGTGTTCATTATAATTGCATTTCACTGTTTGAAAGGTAAATTCCTTAATTTCACTTTTATAAGCGCTACACTTTATTTTTATTAATTGATTGCATAGTTCATGTTTTATTTGTTTAATCTGCCTTAGATTGACTATCCAGAAATAGCAGAGAGCATCATGCCTAGACACCGCTTCATGTCTGCTTATGAACAGAGGATAGAACCACCAGACAGACGTTGGCAGTATCTTTTAATGGCAGCAGAGCCCTATGAAACCATTGCCTTTAAGGTAAGTCACTTCCTATCTTTATCCAAGAATATATTGATACAAATTAAAAAATGTACTTTTTGAAATGTTATACTTGCATGTCATATTTGTCTGCTGTGGCCGTTTGCTTGCTTTAATCCAGCCTTTTGAACCACTATTTCATCAACTGACACCAATCATGGGACACCATTCTTTCCATTGACACCATCAATGCCACTATTATTCGTCTTAATACCACCAATGGGGCCTCCCATTCATAGCCAATGATGTATTGTTTATGTCCACTGATGCTGGGGCGTTTTTTAACTCCCACTGACCACATTCTGGCCCCTCCCTAAAGCCTGAAGGATCATGAACTTTATCTATCCCTTTTAGAAAGTTTGAAGACCCCTTATTTAGAGGAATGGCCATATGTAGGACTTCCTGTCTTGGCAATTTTTCTTTTTTTACCTCCAGCTTTCTTTTAATGATTCAGTGTTTTTAGAAGCTGCTTTTTCTGCAGTGAAATATTCTAATTCTTTATTATATTATAATGTCTGATTTTGTATACCTATATCTTTATCTCTCTCATAGGTTCCTAGCAGAGAAATTGACAAGATTGAAGGGAAGTTCTGGACACACTGGAACAGAGAAACTAAACAGGTAACTTGCTAACTTTTTATCAGGAGTGGCATATGGTTATCTACCCTGTTAGGCAAATTTTCGTCTTTAAAATAAGTTCCCCCCCCCTCCCTTTTTTTTTTTTTTTTTTAACTGACATAACGGACAATGCCTTGAGTCGGGGAATGTTAATATCCAGATTCTGGGTGGAAAAGTTTTAAATAGAACTTGTCAAGTAAATTAACTGGTTAGTTGCTGTCCTAGAACAAGCATGTGCACATCATGGGTTGGTAAGCCTAATATGCACAGTAGGGAAAATACTTTTTTGATCCCCTGCAGATTTTAGTTTGCTCACTTACAAAGAAATGAAGGGTATATAATTTTTATCACAGGTGTATTTTAAATGTTAGACAGATAATCAACCAAAAATCCAGAAAAATCACATGATACAAATGTTATAAATTGAGTTGCAGTTCAGTGAGTAAGTATTTGATCCCCATGCAAAACATGACTTAGTACTTGGTGGAGAAACCCTTGATGGCAAGCACTGAGGTAAGACGTTTCTTGTAGTTGGTTAACAAGTTTGCACACATCTCAGGAGTGATTTTGGTCCACTCTATACAGATTTTCTCTAAAAGTGATTGTAAAGGCAGAAGTTTTTTTTTTTTTTTATCTTCATGCATTAGGATAAAAAGCCTGCAGCAGGCCCTCTAATACTTACCTGAGCCCCATGTTTATCCAGCGATGTTGGAGTGTCTGGGCTGCCCGGGACTCCCCGCCTCATTGGCTGAGACAGCAGCACGGCGCTATTGGCTCTCGCTGCTGTCAAAGTCAGTCAGCCAATGAGGAGAGAAAGGGGGTGGGGGCGACCCGCAGCTCCGTGTCTGAATGGACACATGGAGATGGAGCTGCAGCTTGGCTCAGGTGCACCCATAGCAAGCTGCTTGCTGTGGGGGCACTCAACAGAAGGGAGAGAAAAGGAGGATGCGGGCAAATTCACTGCATAGAGCAGGTTAATATAGAGATGTTTGTTATTTTTAAAGAGAAAAAAAAACGAGACTCATTTTAAGGCTTCTTGGCTGTCGCTTGGCAACTTGAAGTTTCAGCTCCCTCCCATAATTCTTTTTTTTAATATAGGATTAAGGTCTAGAGACTGGCTAAGCCACTCCATGACCTTAATATGCTTCTTTTTGAGGCACTTCTTTGTTGCATTGGCGGTATGTTTTGGGTGATTTTCATGCTGGAAGACCCATCTTCAGTGAAGAAAGTCCTCATCCAAGATTTTACCATACATGGCCCCGTCCATTGGCCCCTCAATGCACCAAAGTTGTCCTGTACCTTTAGCAGAGAAATGGCCCCAAAGCATGTTTTCACCTCCGTGCTTGACTGTAGGGATGGTGTTCTTAGGGTCATAGTCAGCATTTCTCTTCCAAACACAGCAGGTCCTGTTAATGCTAAAAGCGCTCAATTTTGGTCTCGTCTGACCCACAACCCTTTCTCCCAATTCTTCTCTGAATCATTTAGCTGTTCATTGGCAAACTTCAGATGGGCCTGTACATGTGCCTTCTTGGTTAGGGGGATCTTGCAGCCACTGCAGGATTTCAATCAATGGTGGTGTATTGTTACCAATGGTTTGTTTGGGGATTATGGTTCCAACTGCCTTGAGATCATTCACACGCTCCCCCCTGTGGAGTTCTGGGCTGATCCCTCACTTTTCTCATGATCATCCTTACCCCATGAGGTGAAATTTTGCATGAAGCTCCAGACTGAGGGCGCTCAAACGGTTGTCTCCTTATCACCAAGCTTCTTGCTGATGGTCTTGTAGCCCATTCCAGCCTTGTGCAGGTCTACAATCTTGTCCCTGACATCCTTCAACAGCTCTTTGGTCTTCCCCATGAGGGTGAGGTTTGATTGGAAGAAAGATTCTGCGTACAGGTTTCTTTTTTATATACATATCGAGTTGTTCTTGGGGGCACCTTCTGTAGCCAGTCTGTTGGAGCCATAGTTATTGTTGGTTGGTAGGGGATCAAATGGGTATTTTACTCACTGAACTGCAACTCGATTTTTTTTTTTTAACATGTCATGTGTTTTTTCTGCATTTTTGATTGATATTCTGTCTCATTTCAAATACACCCATGATAAATCATAGACCATTAATTTCTTTGTAAGTGGGAAAACTAAACAAAATCTGCAGAGGATCAAATAATTTTCCCCACTGTACAAGCATGTTCCAGGGCAGTGACACTCTATAGTTAAAGATAAGGATGACGGCCCCAAAGCAGGCAACTTCAGATACAATTCGGCAATGGCAACGTCTAAAGAAAAAAAAATAGCCAATTAATCCAGTTATATATTTAGAACATTTTTAGTGTGGTCGGTCAACAGTATGTGTGATGACTTCATCACCTTCAGCAATATTTTTTTTAAAGCCCCCTATGCTATTTAATATTGCCTGAATAGTACATACAAGCACTCCACTTTTTGCAAATGCTGCTCCTATTACACGTGCCCCTTAAACCCCCCCCCCCCCCCCCCCCTGCTGTTTTCAGGATTTGTTGAATGCTATAGTTCTCTCTATGTGGTTCAAACCGCATATGCTCCCAGTGTGCTCTGCTAGGAAAGTCGTATTGCTTGGCTGCAGTAATGAAAAGTGAGGTGTTATGTATGTATTTTATCTGCATTTAGCTGCTTGTTATTTAGCTTGAACTGCACGTGGTTGGACCTCCTAACTAGAATAAGGATGCATTGTAGGACAAAATACGTACAATACTTTGTCCCATGGGGTACAGGACAATGCAATAAAAATTGTAATGATAGTTCTAAAAACAAGCAGTAAAACCACTGTAACTTAAAGGATCACTAAAGGATTTTTTTTTTTTTTTGCTAAATAGCTTCCTTTACCTTACTGTAGTACTGGTTTCATGTCCTCATTGTTCGTTTTTGCTTTGAAGTAGCTGTAATTCTGCTGTGATCTCCACACTTCCTGCTTGGCTCCTTATGAAAAAACTCATGGGAGCTTCTCACTGTGGTCTAAGCTGTGTGTCTAAAACACCTCAGAACCAATCAGATTCATTTTAAAAACAAAACACTGCCCTGGATTTGTTTGTTTTTGTTCTGTGGGTCTCTTTATAAACATGAAACCAGTTTAAAACCGAAAGTGAAACTAGAGGCACATTATATGATAGAATTTAATCTATTTTTAATCATTTTTAAAGGGAATCGGTTAACTTTTATGTCTCTATACCCTGTAAACAGTCATTTCAGCAAAACATTTTTTTTTCCTTTAGTGACCCTTTAAGCACTCAATCGCCTCCATAGCTATAGGCATTGTGGAGAAATTCATCTTCAAATTTCACAGCAGGGGATCGATCGTAAATCTTTTCTCATTATTTGCAGCCTGCCCTGTCAGCCTTCTAAAGTAAACACACTCTAGGTCAGGGGTCTCGAACTGGTGGCCCTCCTGCTGTTGCAAAACTACAAGTCCCATCATGCCTCTGCGTGTCATGCTTGTAACTGTCAGCCTTGCAATGCCACATGGGACTTGTAGTTTTGCAACAGCCAAAGGGCTGCCAATTTGAGACCCCTGCACTAGGTGTTCTAAACTGTTGGAAAACAACTGAAACCAGTTTAGAGTCTTTGTTGTGATCTTTGAAAAAAAATCACAAGCAATCTGAGAAGTCAGGGATAATGTTGTTTTAAAGCTCTTTCTGCTTGTTAAAGAGGAACTGCAGTCTGATCACATAATTTGTAAACATCTTTCCCATTCTGAAGCTTCCCTCCAACCACTTTGCATTCTAATTTTTACATACTGTGATTCTGTACTTGCCAAATATGCTGCAGAAATTTCCCTCCACTGAGCCTGGCTGCAACCATTTTACCGGGGGCAGTTGAAGCTGCTGCCTGTTCAATTCCTGGCTTTACAGGGCACAACTCCTGCTCTGCAGCCCTCATTGGCCCTCTATTTTGACTTCTCCCCCCTCCCTTCGTGTCAAACTCGCGAGAGAGAGAGAGAGCTGTGCATGATGTCATTAAGCCTTAGCTTTTTTTTTGGACAAGAAACAGGAAGTGGGCTGTATACTATCCAAAGGGCAGAAAATGTAATAGATGGAAAGTTGAAAAAATGACTGAAGTTCCACTTTAAGAATAATGCAAATTTTAATTTCCATAGTCTGGATCCAGGTACACTTATAAACGACTTTTGTAGTTAACTGCATTCTGTTCCTGTACCTTGAGTGTCTTTAAAGTTAACAGGTCATCATGACTGAAGGTTAAAAGCCAGGTTTATCCTTTTAACCACTTAACCCCCGGACCATATTGCTGGTCAAAGACCAGAGCACTTTTTGCGATTCGGGACTGCGCCGCTTTAACTGACAATTGCGCGGTCGTGCGACATGGCTCCCAAACAAAATTGGCGTCCTTTTTTTCCCACAAATAGAGCTTTCTTTTGGTGGTATTTGATCACCTCTGCGGTTTTTATTTTTTGCGCTATAAACAAAAATAGAGCGACAATTTTGAAAAAAAATAATATTTTTTACTTTTTGCTGTAATAAATATCCCCCAAAAATATATAAAAAAAACATTTTTTTTCCTCAGTTTAGGCCGATACGTATTCTTCTACCTATTTTTCGTTAAAAAAAATCGCAATAAGCGTTTATTGATTGGTTTGCGCAAAAGTTATAGCGTTTACAAAATAGGGGGTATTTTTATGGCATTTTAATAATATATTTTTTTTACTAGTAATGGCGGCGATCAGCGATTTTTTTTTTTTCGGTACTGCGACATTATGGCGGACACTTCGGACACATTTTTGGGACCATTGGCATTTTTATAACGATCAGTGGATTACTATAAAAATGCCACTGGCAGTGAAGGGGTTAACACTAGGGGGCGGGGAAGGGGTTAAGTATGTCCCTTGTGTGTTCTTACTGTGGGGGGGGGAGTGGCCTCACTAGGGGAAACACTGATCCTCTGTTCATACATTGTATGAACAGATGATCAGCATTTCCCCTGCTGACAGGACCGAGAGCTGTGTGTTTACACACACAGCTCCCGGTTCCCCGCTCTGTAACAAACAATCGCGGGTGCCCGGCGGCGATCGAGCCCGCCGGGCACACGCACGGGAGTCGGGGGGCGCGCGCGCGCCCCTAGTGGCCGCTCGAGGAGCGGACGTATAGCTACGGGCTCTCGCCCAGAAGAGCCGACCTGCCGCCGTATAATGACGGTGGCTGGTCGGCTAGTAGTTAAAGAAATTAACCTATACAGCCAAGCAGCCCCAGGAGGTACTAAAAACTGCAGCTTTTATAAATGTTGACTATACCGTATCTACATAGTTTATTACCTCCTTTTCCCCCCCTTGACTGCATAAACTATTTTTTTTCTTTAAAAGGTGAGCTTCGCCTGGGTAATTTTTTAAGTTGTTCATTCTATTGATAACAGTTTATTGACACTGTGCCTTTTGCATTCAGTTCTTCTTACAGTTCCATTTCAAGATGGAAAAACCTCCAACAGCAACCAGCATCCCTCCTGCGCCTCCTGGTGTCAAAAGGCCTCCACCTCCACCACTAATAAATGGGATGCCACCTCGACCACCCTTGCCAGAAAACATGCCACCGCCACCACCAGGTGGAATGCCAATGCCACCAATTCCTCCTGGGGCACCAGCACCACCAGGGCCACCTCCCCAACTTCCGCCAGCTCCTGGTGTTCCACCTCCTGGTGTGCCGCCTCCTGTCCCACCACCGACCTTGCCACCTCCAGGTGTACCTCCTCCTGGTGTACCACCTCCGAACACTGCTGTTCCCCCTCCTGGAGTTCCTCCCCCTGGAATACCACCTCCTGGTATTCCTCCACCAGGGGTTCCCCCTCCACCTGCTCCTGGAGTTCCTCCTCCTCCTCCTGCTCCAGGTGTGCCACCTCCAGCACCTGGAGTTCTACCTCCAGGACCTATGCCTCCAATGATGAGGCCACCTTTGCCAAGTGAAGGACCTACAAATATTCCCCCACCACCTCCAAACAATTGATTCCATCTGTGCGGTCTCTTAGAAATGTGCACATTTGATATTTTTTGTAGAATGTTATTTTTTTTTCTGTTTGTCACAAAATAAATTGAACCATTTAACAAAAGCTTGTATTTTTTGTTTTATTTTTTACACTTTTAGTGACTGTAGTTCTGTACCACATACAGTATATACAATTTCTTTCAAATATATTTTCCACTAATATATTTAGTGTTTGTTAAGAGACCCCACCAACCTAATTGCAATTAAATGCTCCGCCCCTCTTTTCACAACATAATCCTCATAATCAGGAATTCATATGCTGTCTGGATGTACTGCTGCCAACACGAGGACTGGCCAGTGGTAAACAAAAAATCTGTAGGTCAGTCCAGTGTAACCCCTCTCTGCCCTACATGCCTCGGTTTTTTGCTAGTGTCATAGGAGAATGGACATCTTTCTTCAGCTCTGCTTGAAAAATTCTAACTTTTTTTTTTTTCCCCCTGGATTATTTAAGCTTTTTTTGTCTAATCAAGAAAAAACAGCACTTCAAGTGTTAAAACACTTCTTTCAGTACAGCACCTCCCAGGGGGTGGGTCCCCTGGGTACATCCCACTCTCTGCATCATGCAGCCCCAGTTTTTTTTCTGCCTAACGTTAGGAGAAGACATGGCTCCTCTGGGCCCATGTGCTTTGGAGGTTTTTAGGCAATTTTTTTTTTTTTCCTGCTTTTATTTAATAAAATTTTTTCCTGCAATTGTGGATCCTGGGATCTACGATCAACTGCCGACTGGGTGACAGGCTGGATCTGCGATCCTTGTAGTCCCCCCCCCCCCCCCCCCATGTTCGATCATCGAGCGTGTGCCGGCCTTTAGCTACGTGCTGACAATTATATACAATAAAGCGCATGTGGTAAATCCTGTAAAGGAAAAAAGAGTCTCCTCAGTGCAAAAGTCCTGTAAGCTAGGTGAGCTTGTACCATGAGTTACAGTTTGTTATACCGGGCAGCCATGCAGGGGGAGCCGAAGCAACACTCCAAGTACATATGATGAAAGAAACAACAAAAAGGAGCAGGCGCCACTAGGTAAACTGTACAGCTTTTACTCAATGTTTGAAATAAAAGTACTCACATGAAGTTATGAAATTCAGGCATGTAGTTGTTGTCCTGCGATTCGTCCGGGTCCAACCGATAGAGAACCGATGGGGAAACGTACACACAGCGCGCACCTTTGTCAAGCAGCTTGACAAAGGTGCGCGCTGTGTGTACGTTTCCCCATCGAACCACAGCACATGCACGGAAACGCGTCGCACATTGCTGTCCCCAGGCGATGACGTCATCTTTCCCCCCGCAACCATAGCATCCACAAGCATGCGCTTCAACGTGCGCTCCGGCGTCTCCATTGGCACATCTGTACGCCTACAATCCCTACAACCAAGCGCATGGACCCAGCAAGGTTACACCTGTAACACAGCAAAACACCAGCGCTGTAACAGAGACCCAAGGACATTCACATCTATCGGTTGGACCCGGACGAATCGCAGGACAACAACTACATGCCTGAATTTCATAACTTCATGTGAGTACTTTTATTTCAAACATTGAGTAAAAGCTGTACAGTTTACCTATTGGCGCCTGCTCCTTTTTGTTGTTTCTTTTAGCTACGTGCTGGGCCGTCCACGACATGCCCCATTCATTGCTCCAGGGGTGGCCGGTGAGCTATTTGCTACAGGTCACTCATATGACCGGTCTCTATGGCTGAGTCACAGTGTGCCAAGCAGACAGCCATGCCGTTAGCGGACGATGGTTCTGTCTGGAATGCCTCCAGCCGGTGGTCGCAGGACGGGTAAGTAGTATCCCCTTGCCTTGGCACGGTGGTTTGGCTGGTGCATTCCTGGGGAGGTCGATCGAGGGTCCGCCCTGCTTTCCTCTCTCCCTTCCTCTCCCTCCTTCCCCGCTTTCTGGGTGGCGGCCGTGAGGTAGGTGGTCCCTGGGGGGCTCCGTTACTACCGGGGGGCTGCGGTGCTGTTTTTTTCCTGTCCTGTATGATGCTGGGGGGGCCTGCAGGGCCTGGTGCTTTACTGTGTTCTGCTGTGTTTGTCACTGTTTTTAAAACACGTGTATGGCCGCCATTTTGCCAGTGATGCGCCTCTATTGACTCGGCGGCCATTTTCTTGTAGCCTGCATGCTGTTTTTTTCTGCATGTCCGTGGCCATTTTGGAAAAGTTTTTGCCTCTAGTGACCAGAATAACGGCGCCAAACGCTCTCGGCACACTTCCTGAGGGACGGCACAGCACGGGCAGCGTTCTCAGCAGCACTACAGCCTGGTCGGCTGGTGAGTCCTCTGGGGGGGGGGGGTCCCCTGCTCTCTGTTGCGGCCGGGAGGGTGACCTGTGGGTCCTGCCTTGCAGTACAAGGGCGGCATATACGGTGGGTCAGCATGGCATCCGAACCGGAGGCTTCTACCCCAAGCATGCCAGAGTTAACCCTTAGTGCCCCTGTTCCTGCGGCCTCAGTGGATGCTACGACGGCAGTCCTTGAGGCGTTTGTTGCCAGGATTGAAGCGGCGAGTGGCCAGAAGGGGGGTAAAAAGCGCCCCCTCCCTGCGCCTTCTTCTGGTGATGTCTCTGACACGGAATCAGGCCCCGCTTCTGCGTCTGGCCCTGGTTCCGTCATGTCAGATAATGCAGGCTTAGCCCACACGGACAGTGAGGATGACTCTGCTTCAGGGTCAGCGCATGATCAGGCGTTTGTTGGAGCTCTTATCACTGCGGTGCGGGATACTCGGAAACTTGAGGATTTGGCGGAGGCATCGGACATGCTGGTCCCTTTTGGGTTCCGCAAGCCACCCCGCACCGCGAAAGTGTTTCCTTGTGTTCCATATCTGGACAAATTGTTGTACAAGGAATGGGATCGGCCGCAGAAAGTTTCTATATCGTACATCACGGGACACAGAGCAGCATAGCCATTACATATGGGTTATATAGTGTACCTTCAGGTGATGGACACTGGCACTCTTCCGACAGGAAGTTCCCTCCCTATATAACCCCCACCCATAGTGGGAGTACCTCAGTTTTTTCGCCAGTGTCTTAGGTGTTGGTGCACGTTGAAGAAGCTCTGCCTATAAGTTGTCCTTAGGACCGGGGCAGGCTGACCGGATCCGACCAAGGTGCTTCATAGCCAAAGTGGCCGGTACCCGGGCCCCAGTTCATGGATGGGGTTTTGCCTATAACGTTTCTCCTTTAGGAGGGCTGGACTCTGGGTTCCAGGACTGGTTCTTTTTACAACCAAACAATACCTGTTGCCAGTAGTGCTCTATAGGTCCAGGAGTGTGGTGTTCCTATTTTGGACCCCGGTCCCTGAAGGTCTTTGACCATACCCACGGTGAAGGGGGAAGATTGGGCCTCTTGCACAGCAATACCCTGCGGCGTGGAGAAGGTAAGCGGGGGCTCACGGAACTTGGTTTGTCAGTGAGCTCTCCACAGGGGACTCTGGGTTTAGCCCACTACATGCCTCTGTGCAGGGGAAAATCACTCCACAAAGTCTGTGACCAGATGGTTCTAAAATACCCATGTGTGTTCTCCCCTGGCTGGTCTAGGAAGCTGCTGCACGGCCATAAGGTTAGGAAGGAAAGGTCCTGATATTTCCCTTACTTGTAAAGTAAATGGAGGACTTGCCATCCAGGTCCGGAAGCGGTGTACATGTTTACCAGAGCCTATTCGGATGTCTCTCCCCAGCAGCTCCATGTGGCTCTCCAGGACTTCCTGCTTCCTCCAGCAGCGTCAGGGGCACGCGCATGCGCTATAAATAGGCGCGGCGACGCTGCGTGGGGTGGCAGGCAGACGTCGGGGCGGTTCTTCTCCTCTGAAGCCTATATCAGGCTGTCAGTCGAGCGAGATCACCGTGGGACACGGAGCAGCGGTTTTGTATACCTAGGTCCTTCTGGAAGAGAGTGACACCCGGTGGCCAATTTTGAGTACACACCTATGCTAGAGCCTATGGCTCAATACATTTAACCCTAAGCCGGTGTACTTAGCAGCAGCTTGAGCATTTAACCCACTGCTCTATACTAGACCAGCATTTCAGGGTGGTGATACTTAGCTCATTTGTTGTGAGTTACAAGCCCTTGGGGCACTGTATTACATATCCTGATTTAGGTTTGGGAAAGTTTAGATTTTTCTAACATTATCCTAGCCTATTATAGTAGGTACATTTAAAGTGGTGTGTTTTTCCTTCCGGCTTTAACAGTCAGTTGTGTTACAGCGGAGTACCTTGGGTTTGTATCATGGCTCCTAAGGGCGCGGGAAACACCAAAAATGCTAAAGGTACAAAGAAGCAGAAGGGTTCCCCATCGGGCTCTGAGGATCTTGGCCAGGCTTCAGCTGTGCCTTCCTCCCCAGACAGACCAGAGGTCATTGCCCCTGGTGAGCCATCATTGTTGCTAGGTGCTACGGCTGGCCCTACCCAACCAACTCCTACCTTTGTTACGGAGGAGATGTTAGCCTCCACCTTGGGTGGATTGGAACAGAGGATAGCGACTTTGATTGCATCCTCATTACCTGGGAGAAAACGGGCTAGGTCCCAGTTTCCTAGGTTTGAGTCCCCAGACGAGGAAGTCCTTTCCCCAGAGGAATTGGAATTTTTCAGGGGATCAAGCGGACGACCGCTTGGAGCAAGGTTCGGAGGAGTCAACAATAGAGGAACCTTTTTCAGCTTCCCATGCGGAAAAGCTATGGATCCAGATCCTAGCGGACATGGTACGGTCTGCATTTAAGTTACCTCTGCCTGAGCCTCAGGCTTCAGTATCCTCCCTAGGTTCCTTGAAGGCACCTCAGTCAACTCGGTTTTCCCAATCCATCCTTTATTGAAGGACCTGATTTTTCAGGATTGGGCGAGACCAGATAGGATTTTTCTTCCTCCTAAAAGGTTCTCGATTCTGTACCCCTTGGAAGAGGGGTTTTCAAAGTGGGT
The DNA here is from genome assembly GCF_905171775.1 of Rana temporaria. Lineage (NCBI taxonomy): Eukaryota > Metazoa > Chordata > Amphibia > Anura > Ranidae > Rana > Rana temporaria. Next base: position 401,456,131 of record NC_053489.1, on the reverse strand, counting down.
TGTCCCGACAGTGGACGCAGCCATTTAGTGTGTTAATAAGGCTTTAACTTGTCCAGTGGACAATATCCATATGTTCAAGGATCCAGTCGATAAAAGACTTGAAACCCTGCTGAAAGCCTCCTTTGTCACAGAAGGGTGCGGTAGTTCAACCAGCCGTAGCCGCCATAGGGGTGTGCCAGGCATTGAAGGACCTGGCCAAGCAGGCTTTGAAGGACCTTCCAGCCCAGCAGGCTCGAGACTTGGCCGATCTGCCTAGAGCCCTATGTTTTGCAGTGGATGCTATTAAAGATTCCATCCAGCAAGCTTCACTCTATTTTTGGTTCACATGAGAAGACTTTTGTGGTTAAAGAACTGGTCTGCAGAAACTCCCTGCAAAAAGCTCTTAACTGGTTTCTCCTTTCAGGGAGAAAGATTGTTTGGAGATGATCTGGACAAATACATACAGAAGATCTCCAGTGGCAAAAGCACCCTCTTGCCTGTTAAAAGAAGGTCTCGGAGTCCCTCCTTCAAACGCCCAGCCTCTCCAGTCCTAGGGCCCTCATCCTCTAGGCAGTATCGACGGCCTCCTGGACGTACATCCTTAAACAGGTCGCAAGGGCAGGCTTCAGGTAACAAGAGACCGTGGTCTCGCATACCAGCTAAAGCTGCCCCTAAGTCGACCTTATGAGGAGGCGCCCCCACTCTCACGGGTGGGGGGAAGGCTCCGTTTTTTCTCAGGGCTTTGGGAGGCCAGAATTTCCGACCAGTGGGTTCTGTCCTCGTGGCTCAGGGATACAAGCTGGAGTTTCGGGAGTTCCCTCCTCCTCACTTTCAGGTGTCAAGCCTACCGGGCGATCCACTAAAAAGAGTTTTGCTTTTGACAGCCCTGGATCGCCTCCTGGCTCAAGGGGTGATTATGGAAGTGCCAGCTCGGGAACACGGTCAAGGATTTTATTCAAATCTGTTCATCGTCCCGAAGCCAAACGGCGATGTCAGGCCAATATTGGATCTGAAGTCATTAAACTGTTTTTTAAGAATCCACTCCTTCCGAATGGAATCAATTCGCTCAGTAGTGGCCGCCCTGCAGGGGGAAGAGTTTCTGGCATCCATCGATATCAAGGATGCATACCTCCACGTTCCAATTTATACCGGGCATTACAGGTTTCTTCGGTTTGCTTTAAACCATCAGCATTATCAATTTGTGGCCCTGCCATTCGGGCTAGCCACGGCTCCCTGAGTCTTCACAAAGATTCTGGCCCCTGTGTTGGCCAACCTAAGGGCACAAGGTATTTTGGTCATGGCTTACCTGGACGACCTTTTGGTGGTCGATCACTCAGCAGCCAGCCTAAATCAGGCAGTACTCTTGGTGGTTCAGTATTTGGAGCCTCTTGGCTGGATTGTAAACCAAGACAAGTCAGCCTTACAACCAAACGAGAAGGTTGGAATATATCTCGGTTTGATCCTAGATACAATGCATCAGAAGATCTTCCTACACCAAACAAGGGTAGATTCTATAAAGAAATTGATCCAGGTAGTTCTGAGCAGCACAAGGCCAACCATTCGCCTCTGTATGCGTCTGTTGGGCAAGCTAGTGGCCACCTTGAAGCAGTGCCCTACGCCCAGATTCACTCTCGAAAGTTGCTGAGAGCAATTCTGATGGCCTGGGACAAGAAGGTCCAGGCATTGGATCTTCCCATAACCCTGTCCTATGCAGCACGTCAGAGTCTGTGCTGGTGGTTAGTTCCACGGAACTTACTGAAGGAAAAGTCATTCAGCCCTATCTCTTGGAGAATAGTGACCACAGACGCCAGTCTGTCGGGTTGGGGTGCAGTCCTAGAGGGATTAACCCAACAGGGAAAATGGTCAAGGGCAGAGTCAACTCGGTCCATAAATGTCTTGGAGATACGAGCGGCTCGGTTAGCCCTAGCAGGCTGGACGGATGTGTTGCAGGGCTCTCCAGTGAGGGTGCAGTCCGACAATGCCACAGCGGTGGCATATATAAACCACCAGGGTGGCACCAGGAGTCGGGCAGTTCAGAGAGAGGTGGACCAGATCTTCTCTTGGGCAGAGACCCATGTCCCCTGCATTTCGGCAATTTTTATCCCCGGCATGGACAATTGGCAGGCGGACTTCCTCAGCCGCCAACAGATGTCCCCAGGGGAATGGTCCCTCCATCCCGAGGTGTTTCAGGACATCTGCCAGAGGTGGGGGTCTCCAGAGGTAGACATCATGGCGTCCAGGTTCAACACAAAGGTAGTCAAGTTTGTGTCTCGAGCAAGGGATCCATTGGCTTGCGGGACGGATGCCTTGGTATGCCCTTGGCATCAGTTTGCACTAATTTATGCTTTTCCTCCGTTAATAATGCTACCCCGTCTCCTTCGCAGGATCCAGGTGGAGCGCAAACCAACGATTCTAGTGGCTCCGACCTGGCCCCGGAGGCCTTGGTACTCCTTGATGGTAAGGATGTCAATAGATGAGCCCTGGGCCCTCCCTCTGCATCCAGACCTTCTCTCGCAAGGGCCGTTCTTCCATCCTGCCTTACAGGCTCTAAATTTGATGGCCTGGCGGCTGAATTCCTGATTCTCAGGGGAAGAGGCCTCTCTGGTCATGTAGTCTCTACTCTAATTAATGCCAGGAAACCAGTCTCCAGGCTAATATATTATAGAGTGTGGAAGGCCTACATAGCCTGGTGTGAGGCTAAGAGGTGGCATCCCCGCAAATATGTTATTGGGAGAATTCTGGAATTTCTACAGCTGGGGGTGGATAAAGGTCTGGCTGTTAGTACAGTCAAGGGGCAAGTCTCGGCCTTGTTCCAGAGACCTTTGGCTACCCACTCTTTGATGAAGTCATTTATACAGGGGGTTATACGGGTCAATCCTCCGATTAAAGCTCCCCTGTACCCGTGGGATCTAAATTTGGTTCTATCAACTTTACAGAGACAGCCTTTTGAGCCTTTATCCGAGATCCCTTTGGTTTTGCTGACTAGGAAACTAGTCTTTCTAGTGGCTATGTCCTCCGCCAGAAGAGTGTCGGAGTTGGCAGCCTTGTCATGTAAGGCTCCCTATTTGGTACTACATAAGGACAGAGTTGTACTACGTCCACATGCGTCTTTTCTTCCAAAGGTAGTATCTAGTTTTCACCTGAATCAAGATTTAATTCTTCCATCCTTTTTTCCAAAGCCCTCTTCAGAAAAAGAGAGATTGCTGCATTCCTTAGATGTAGTCAGGGCGGTTCAAATTTATTTAAAAACCACGGCCCAGATTCGAAGGACCGACGTTTTATTTATTGTTCCAGAAGGGCCCAAGAAGGGTCAGGCAGCATCTAAATCCACCATTTCCAAGTGGATTAGACAGTTGATTGTGCAGGTATTTGGCCTGAAAGGGAAAGATCCGCCTTTATCGATAAAAGCTCATTCTACGAGAGCTGTGGGCGCCTCTTGGGCAGCGTATCACCAGGTCTCTATGGCTCAGGTCTGCAGGGCGGCGACCTGGTCGTCTGTCCACACGTTTACGAAATTTTACCAAATGGACGTTAGGAGGAACGCTGATACAGCCTTCGGGCAGGCGGTTCTGCAGGCTGCAGTATAGAATCCTCTTGTCCAATGGCACCCGCTGTTTTTTTCTACCTGGTTGGTCTCCCTCCCCTCATTTGGCATTGCTTGAGGACATTCCATATGTAATGGCTATGCTGCTCTGTGTCCCGTGATGTACGATAAAGAAAAGGATTTTTAATAACAGCTTACCTGTAAAATCATTTTCTTGAAGTACATCACGGGACACAGAGCTCCCACCCCTCTTATGGGGATTTTTTTGGGATGCATATTGCTTGCTACAAAACTGAGTTACTCCCACTGGGTGGGGGTTATATAGGGAGGGAAATTCCTGTCGGAAGAGGGCCATTGTCCATCACCTGAAGGTACACTGTATAACCCATATGTAATGGCTATGCTGCTCTGTGTCCCGTGATGTACTTCAAGAAAAGGATTTTACAGGTAAGCTGTGTGATGCAATTGCCTATATATGCTCCAGTTTAATTCTCCCTGCTAATTTAATGCTGTGGGTTAGAGGTAACAGGTGTTTTCATGTGTGACTCCTCTCTCTCTCTGTGAAGACTGTTCATATGTTAAATAAGGCTAGCTTTTGAAAGGCCTTTAATTGTGTGATAACACTGTCTAAAAACCTATTGATGTTCAGAGGTGTTAATAGGTGTCAAACTGGATGCAGACGAAACGTCTGCCTAGGAAACTCAAGGGTGTGAAGGTAGTTTGTTGTTATGCTGTTTAAGGAATGTGCAGTGATTAGACATGATAATTATCGGTCGGTGCCGACCTGTTTAGAATGTTTAAGTAATTAGCCTTAGTGTGTGATTAGGGGGGGTGGAGATTTCATTGTTGCTTCAATGTCTTGGACTGTATAAAAAGCTGAGAAGAAAAACATTAAAGTGTGTGTTGTTCCAGCAGTAAGCTTGTCTCATGTGTGGCTTTCTGGGCGACTCCAGGAATATTCCTCCTCGTGGAATATTGGGGTGATTTTCGTGATGGGAAGAAGGGAACGTTGACGGGGATATCATTGTAATACCGTCACAACTGGTTGGCAGCAGCGTGATTTTCCCTTCTATTCCCCTTTACACCCGGATTCCAAGCAGACACTGGAAGAACTACTGGAAGTTTGTGGAAGGATTGCTAGCAACAAAACCAAGCGGGTCATCATAGCAGAATTAATGGAGCTAGACCAGGAGGACGGGATTGCAGCAACGCCAGCAGTACAAGAGATGGAGACACCAGTGATTCAGGAGGAGGAATCGCCATCCAACAAAGTAATGAGAGAGAAGCTAGCATGGTTCGGTCCGAACCCAACAGCGGATGTGGTTCTGAAAGTGATGGACCTGTTAGCGGAGGAGGCTAAACAAATAAGAGACACAGAACTACAGGAGGCTAAACAAATAAGAGACGCAGAACTACAGTTAAAACTGGCAGCAGTCCAACAAGCAGCCGCACATTCTCCAAACAGTGAGTACAGCACAGCAGACACAAGGAAGATTCCGTTTAGCGCGTTTAAAGCTTTTGATGAAAAGGACTGTGAGATTGATAACTACCTGGCAGACTTTGAGCGACAATGTAACCTGCACCGAATAGCTAGAAGAGAGTGGGTCACAATATTGTCAGGCAAACTGTCAGGCAAAGCTTCTGATGCTTTCCGGACCGTGCCAGATCAGGATATCCATAGCTACGCCCGGGTTAAAGAAGTGCTCCTGGCTCGTTATGCAGTAACCCCAGAGTCCCACCGACAGAAGTTCAGGGACTCACGCAAAACCACGAAAGACTCTTACGCGGAATGGGCATGCCAGTTATCCCTGTCGGCCTCTAACTGCAGCCAGGCCACCACCGCAGAGGACATTTTGCAACTAATGCTCCTGGAGCAATTTTACAATCACATCCAGACGGACGTCAAAGACTGGGTGAGAGATCGCAGGCCCATGATTCTACCAGAGGCCGCTAAGTTGGCGGATAATTATGCGGATACTCGCAAGACGAACCAGGTCACACCACAGGAAAAACCTCCACGACCAACGGTGCCCTCACACCCACCAACCGCTAGATACCAACCTCCTAACAGACCGGTGACATCTAGCCCTCGCTATCCACGCCAGGAGGACAACGAACAACGCTGCTTCCGGTGCAAACAGCTGGGTCACATCAAGCAGAATTGCCCCATGAATGACAACACCAGGTCAAATTGGTCTCAACCTGGGTACCGCCCACCAGCAGCAGCCCATTGTGTAGACTCGGCTTGGGATCCCCAGGAGCTGGGTCGGGAAGAACCATTGGGCACCCCTTACGAAGCCCTCATGGTACAATCTGTTATTACGGACAACAGGGAACACCATTGTCAGCTGGTCATGGGCGCCAGCCCTGAGCCTGAGGGACCCTGGAGGGAGCTGGGCAGAAAGAGGCACCGCCGGCCACCCTCCAAGAAGAAGAGGTCCTGGAAGCCGTATAACAAGCTGACCTGGGAGGAGAAGAAGCGACTGGAGGAGAGGGAGTCGCAGCGGGCGTCCCAGATGCGGGCCGAAATGTTCGCCAAGGGCCCACCGGTGGCCCCTTACACCACCACCCAGTTCCTGATGATGAAGGACCACGTGGAGAGCCTGCAGGACATGAGCAAGCAGGAGCTGATCCGTGAGTACATGGAGCTGGAGGAGTGCATAAGCCGCATGGAGGAGGAGAACAACCACCTGAGGTCACAGCAGGCTGACCCCCCCAGGCTCCATGAACTGGAGATGGAGCTGGAGAAGCTCAGAGAGGAGAACCGGCGGCTGCAGAGAGGAGCAGGGGGTGGCTGACCCTATGAGGCACTGATTCCCCCCCCCCCCGAACTCTGAGCACCAGTGCTACAGCCTTTCAACAAATATAACTTTTTCTTTTTATGAATCTCCTGTGATTGTCACTTCAGAGCCATAACCTGCCCCCTCCCATAGCGGGACACCTAGACGGCGGCGCACAGACCCATTCGCCATCTTCACACTGACTTCTGGTGACTCTGCAGATCGCACAAAGACTTGGGGACTGACCGGCGTGTGATCTGACGACCCGGTGACATACCTAAGTCGGAAGCAGTTGCCAAGGGAGGTCAGTCACGCCAAACGGAGTTAACCTCGGACTGAAAGCTCTGAGCCCGTCAACCCTACTGGACCAGGGAAGGTCCAACCGGGTTTGCCGGAGCAGGGAGAAAAAGGGCGGCCATTGTGATGCAATTGCCTATATATGCTCCAGTTTAATTCTCCCTGCTAATTTAATGCTGTGGGTTAGAGGTAACAGGTGTTTTCATGTGTGACTCCTCTCTCTCTGTGAAGACTGTTCATATGTTAAATAAGGCTAGCTTTTGAAAGGCCTTTAATTGTGTGATAACACTGTCTAAAAACCTATTGATGTTCAGAGGTGTTAATAAGTGTCAAACTGGATGCAGACGAAACGTCTGCCTAGGAAACTCAAGGGTGTGAAGGTGGTTTGTTTGTTATGCTGTTTAAGGAATGTGCAGTGATTAGACATGATAATTATCGGTCGGTGCCGACCTGTCTAGAATGTTTTAGTAATTAGCCTTAGTGTGTGATTAGGGGGGGTGGAGATTTCATTGTTGCTTCAATGTCTTGGACTGTATAAAAAGCTGAGAAGAAAACCATTAAAGTGTGTGTTGTTCCAGCAGTAAGCTTGTCTCATGTGTGGCTTTCTGGGCGACTCCAGGAATATTCCTCCTCGTGGAATATTGGGGTGATTTTCGTGATGGGAAGAAGGGAACGTTGACGGGGATATCATTGTAATACCGTCACAAGCTGTTATTAAAAATCATTTTTTTTGCTGTTCCAAAATACTTTGCGGTCCGTTACCCACTTTTTTTTAGAAAATCCTCATCAAAAGGATATCTCCTCCGTCAGTTTTTCACCCGCCAAGTGCGTCAGGAAAACGTTTTCAGGGTGCTAAGGCGCCCGCTGAAGGGCAAAAGCGCCCCTGGTACCGCAAGCCCAACAAGCCTGCGGACAAGCCTGCCTTTGCATGAAGGCTCGGTGGAGGTCTCTTCTTTCCGACCGTTGGGTCTGCGAAGTAGTTTCCTCAGGGTACAAGATAGTTTCTCTCTTGCCCACCAAACAGATTTTTTCCCTCCAACCTCCGGCTTCCTCCGGATCGCCGGAATGATCTGTCAGGGGCTGTCCAGGATCTGCTGGTCAGGGGAGTGGTTGTACCGGTTCCCTCAACGGAACGGTTTCAGGGGTTTTACTCCAATCTGTTTGTAGTCCCCAAGAAAGAAGGGGTTCGTCCAATTCTGGACCTCAAGGCCCTGAATTGTTATGTCAAGGTGCAAAAATTCAGGATGGAATCGATTCGCTCAGTAGTAGCAGCGCTCCATCAGGGGGACTTCCTAGCATCCTTGGATATCAAGGACGCGTACCTGCATATCCCCATATGCGCAAAACACCAGAGATTTCTGCATTTTGCATTTTGGCCAGGTCAAGGGATCTGTGGGCGGACGCGTCAGACACATTGGAAGCACCATGAGGTCACTATCGCCTAATCTACGCCTTCCCTCCTCTGAAGCTTCTTCCTCGCCTGCTGCACAGAGTGGAAGCCGAGGGGATACCAACAATCCTGATCGCTCCAGATTGGCCGCGCCGTCCCTGGTACGCGGACCTGGTGCGTCTGGTGGCAGAAGTCCCTTGGCGTCTACCCCCGAGAGAAGATCTTCTGTCGCAGGGTCCTTTTTTTCACCCTGCTTTACAGTCGCTGGCTTTAACAGCGTGGCTGTTGAAAGCCAGGTGCTGAAGGATCGAGGCCTGTCGGGCTCGGTGGTCTCTACCATGCTACGAGCACAGAAGTCTACTTCGCTAAAGATTTACCATCGTACATGGAAGGCCTACATCTCTGTGTGAAGAGATGAAATGGCACCCCTTACTTGGTCATCCATAAGGAGAAGGTGGTACTGCGGCCGCAGCCGTCATTCCTCCCAAACGTCGTTTCAGCTTTTCACATTAATGACGACATTGTTTTGCCATTTTTATGTCCTCGGCCGAAAAACCCGAAGGAGGCCACTTTGCATTCCTTGGACGTAGTTCGGGCCCTAAGGGGTGTACTTGTCTGCTACGTCTCCGTTTCGGAAGTCTGACTCACTGTTCGTGTCGGTGACTGGTCCTAAGAAAGGTCTGGCGGTCTTGTCAGCCACCATTTCTAGGTGGATCAGACAGGTCGTGCTCCAGGCTTATGCCCTAAAGGGGCGGGCGCCTCCCTTTCGGGTTACGGCGCATTCGACCTGGGAGATTGGTGCCTCTTGGGCTTTCCACCATCAAGCGTCTGTTTTACAGGTGTGTAAGGCAGCAACCTGGTTGTCAATCCACACCTTTTCAAAGTTTTACAAGGTGGATGTGAGTGCATCTTCGGATGCCTCCTTTGGACGCAAGGTTTTACAGGCAGCAGTTTAAGGTTGAAGTTCCTCCATTGAGGAACTCTGGTTTGTTTGGGGTGAAGCTTGGTTTACTGTGTTTTTTTTCCCACCCCTCGAAAACATTTTGACACTGCTTGGGGACGTCTCTAAGGTCAATGCTGCTGTGTCCGTCCATGAACGGAAGAGAAAATAGGATTTTTGTACTCACCGTAAAATCCATTTCTCTGAGTTCATGGACAGACACAGCACCCACCCCTCCTTTGTTTGTACTTCTTGTTTACGAACTGGGGCTGCATGATGCAGAGTGTGGGATGTACTCGGGGGACCCGCCCCCTGGGAGGTGCTGTACTGAAAGAAGTGTTTTAACACTTGAAGTGCTGTTTTTTCTGCCTAAGTCTCTCCTGAAAGGAAGGATATATAACCCTAAGGTCAATGCTGCTGTGTCCGTCCATGAACTCAGAGAAATGGATTTTACGGTGAGTACAAAAATCCTATTTTTATTTATATGGCAATCAAATTTTCAGTGTGCACATTCATGACAGGTTGGGCTATAAAGAGGATGACGGGGGGCTACCCAAAGGATTTTTAAGGCAAACACAAGGGACCATATAATGGGCTTGCTGAGACAGTGTTGGGTTTTGTGACTGCTATTGCCAGACTGCACTGCTGGTGTTTTCCTCATGCATTTAGCTTGGGTAAACTGAACTCTTGTGCTCGGTAGTTTAGTATGTTTTGTTTTTTTTTTTTTTGCAGCAACTTTAATTTTTTAGAATCAGAGATGTATGTTAAGATTAACTTTTACACATGTCTTATATTATTCAGCACTCAATGGGACAAAGAGTACATGTAGCACATCGAGGATGGAGCTCTTTTTCTCTACAGTTTAAAAAAAAAAAATGTAAATCCAATAGTCCATATTCCTGGTATGTGCCTGCTGTACTTGTATGAAAAAAGTATGAAAAAGTATCCCGTTCTCATTGTATTGCTTCCTTTGTGTGAAATCCCTGGTGTTCCTGCCTGTTCCTCCTGCTTTCCTAATAAAAACTTACCACACTGAGGTGTCCATTTATGAAGCAGTGAAGAGCGGTGATCCCAAGGATCACCAGTGATCACAGCCCATAAACAGTTTATGAAACAGTGATAATCGGGGGGGAGAAGTGTTTGAACTTGTTCTCCCGCAGATTATCTCTACACACAGTGAAGTCTCATAGACTGACACAGAAACGGCCAGTTTATGAAGCTGTGATCTGAGCTCTTCACTGGTGATCTGAGTCAGAATTCACACTCCCCGATTCACCATCTCAGAGCTGGTGAAGCGGGGAGTGAAGAGGGAATTCCCGGGGGTTCTAAGGAGGAAGATTTTTAACTTCCTTCTACCTCGTTCAGATCCCCCAACACTGTAACAATGTCCCCCTGTAATATTTATGTGTATACATATATATATATATATATATAATGTATACATGTACATATATATAATGTGTGTGTATATACATGTATATACAATGTGTGTGTGTGTGTATACATATATATATTATGCAGGGGAACTCGTTATTTTAATTACATTAACCACGTGTCTTTCAGTGAACTGAGCGGTGATAATTTATCACTGCTCAATAAACTGACATCTACGTATTTCTGTGAATTTCTGGTCCGTTCTCCACTGTTTGAAGCGTTGGAAGATCACTTCACTCCTCCAAGGGTGAAGCGATCTTCTCCGCTTCATAAACGGGCACACAGAGGAGAAAAATCTTCACTGTGAATGCCAGAGAAAGAAGCAGTGAATAGATTTCACTGCTTCATAAACGGACACCTAAGCAAGAGAACACACTCTACCTATGCTGGTAACTCAACCTGCTCTCCAATGATTAGACTTGATCTGACACCCCTCCCCCCGCACAGCCTTTTACTGGAAATATTTGTGTGTTGCTGCTTCTCATCCCCTAAAGCTGATTTGCAGCTGAGAACAGAGGATATGTGATCCCTTAAAAAAAGTATAATGGGGGTTATTTACGAAAGGCAAATCCACTTTGCACTACAAGTGCACTTTTAAGTGCAGTCGCTGTAGACATGCAAGGAAAATAAAACAGCATTTTGCTTGCAAGATGATTGGATGATAAAATCTACAGAGCTTCCCCTCAGATCTACATCAACTGCACTACAAGTGCACTTGCAGTGCAGAGTGGATTTCCCATTAGTAAATCAACCCCAATGTGTTTTTATATACATGCACAAATGTAAAATATTTATAAATGGCATAGGGTCTGGGATTAAAAATACCATTTCAGTCTGTGCAGATGAACCCAAGCTATTCAGTGGAATTACGTCCTTACAGGATGTCCCCAACTTACAAGCTGACCTCCAATGCTCTGTTTATTTGGGCAACTATGTGGCAGATGAGGTTTAATGTTGATAAATGTAAAGTTATGCATGCATCATACATACTAGGGGGAGTACAACTGGGGGGGGGGGGGAGCGATCCATCGTGGAGAAGGATCTGGGGATTTTGTTAGATCTTAAGCCTAATGGCATGCAATGCCAAGCTACAGTGTCCAAAGCGAGCAAAGTCCTTTCTTGTAATGAAAGGTATAGACTCAAGAGCGAGAGATATAATTTTGCTCCTGTACAAATCATTAATAAGACCTCATCTGGAATATGCAGTTCAGTTTTGGGAACCAGTTCACAAAAGGGATATTGGGGAACTGGAGAAAGTGCAGAGAAGGGCAACCAAACTGATAAGAGGCATGGAGGAGCTCAGCTATGAGGAAAGATCTAGAGGAACAGAATTTATTCTCTATTGAAAAGATTAAGGGGGGATATGATCAACATGTATAAATCCTTAAATGGTTGTTGTATATTCCTGACCTGGATGGCGAGGATTGGGAGGATGTCCATGTCAATAGCTTATATCTGTAAGGTATGAACTGGTTCAATTTAAAATTGTTCACTGCATGCATCTTGTACCAGATAGGGTAAAGAAATTTGGGCTTGCTGGCTCTTCCAGCTGTTGGTTGCATTCCTCCCCACAAGCCCCACAATAGAGGACTTTTGTATGAAAGTTCTCCAATCTACTGTATTTCAGTATTGGCGACCATTTTGGTACCTTGAGAGAGTGCTTGTTGGGCCTTGTGGAACCCCTAGCCACCCGTAAAATCATGGGAGTCCTTTTGAGTATGTTGCTATATTATGCTATAAAGCTCATTGTTGTGAAATGGGAATCGCCTAATCTTGCTTCTATCCTGCAATGGAAAGCTCTGGTTAATTCAGGGCTTCCTAGAACAGTAGAGGTTGTCCCTCCACGTTTGAAAAAAATGTGGAACCCATGGTTGGAGCATCCGGACACCATTACTGAATCGGGAGGGTAATTTCTTCTCTTGAATCCTTCCCCTTGCATTCCTATCTCCTTTAGAAGACAGTGTAACACTACACATTTTACAGTGTTTTTTTTTTTTTTATCCTCTACTTTTTTGGAAGCTTGGAGATCTTTCACATTTGATCCAGTCGCTTGTCTTTTAATGTAAGGTTTATTCCTGCTTATTTTTCACATGCCTACTACTGGTAGCTGAGGCACCCAATGTATTTATGGAGCAATAATTTGAGTCCTGCTGTCTAACATATTTTTCTTTTGGTCCTTTTTTTATTGCAGATTTTTGTGGTTTTATAATTGTAGGCGGTGTCCCTCGCTACTGCCCATTGTAACGGTTTTACATTTAAATAAAAACAGAATTTATTAAAGAAAACAAATGGTCCATATAGGGAACTTGGCGGTGTTCACTTTAAGGTCATCGAAGAGGAGAAGGGGGCACTCTGTCTAGAGGAAAAGTTTTCTTCACAGTACGAGATGTGGAATGGACTCCCTCAAGAGCTGGTTCTGGCCAACTTGGTAGATTGCTTTAACCACGTCCTGGAAGATTTTACCCCCTTCATGACCAGCCCATTTTTTGCGCTACGACACTGCATTATTGTAACTGACAATTGCGCGGTCTTGCAACGCTGTAGCCAAATAAAATGAATGTCCCTTTTTTCCCCACAAATAGAGCTTTCTTTTGCGCTGGAAACAATAAAATTGTCAGTTTTGGGGAATTTTTTTTTTTACTTTGTTATAAAACATCCAATAAAATGTAAAAAAAATAAATCTAATTTCTTTATCAGCTTAGACCAATATGTATTCTGCTACATATTTTTGGTAAAAAAAATCCCATTAAGTGTATGTTGATTAGTTTGTGCATTTTATTTTTATGGCATATTTATTTAGTTTACTAGTAATGGCGGTGATCAGTCATTTTTAGCGGGACTGCAACATTGCGGCAGACAAATCGGACACCTAACTGGCACTTTTGTTGGAAACTAGTGACATTATTACAGTGATCAGTGCTAAAAATATGCACTGTTATTGTACAAATGACACTGGCAGAAAGGGGTTAACACCAGGGACAATCAAACTGTCCTTAGGGGGTGCTTTCTTACTGGGTGAACTCTGAGATCCATGTTCCTGATTAGCAGGAACACAAGATCACTGTGTTCTCCCTTGTCTGGGGAACTAAGAAGAAATTAATTAAAAACAAGGGCTGGGACTTTATATGAAGCACAGGGCATCTCAGGCCAAGTGTTTCCATCCCTGGTATGTGATTATGGAGAGAGGTTTGGGACTTTCTACGAAGCATGCAACCAAGGAGGCTACCACAACAAAAATGTGTCTGCAAGTACATAATGAGCTACAACAATATATAATCAGTATAATTGATTACATACAATTTACATAGTAACATAATGGTTCATATTGTAGACATTGTAAAAACCAAACTCATTGTTGCGTGTCTCCACAGGATACTAAACATAGGCTAAATTAATTGGTACAATCCAAATATGCATTCAAGGTAGAATGGTAAAAAAACAGGGGGGGCCTCTGATAGCTCAACGAGTTTGTGGCTACTGCCACTCTTCAGCAGCAGATGTAAGAATTGGTGTCTATATAAAGAATGTTAAAGTTACTAAAGGTAGAAATCATGTTATAAATTGGATCTATCTATAGGGAGGGAAATAATTACACAGTAGTACTGGCAGACATTTCAATGAATCTGGGTGCGGGCGTAGACGACTAAAAGCCGGCCAGAGTCATCAACCTCGGGAGCTGAGGTGGAAAGACCAAGACACAAGATGGTGGAAAACCAATGGTCTCTGGCAGGAAACCCCCTATGGTTATTAAAGAATGACGTGATCCACATTACCATCTATAATTTTTTTTTTATATATTGTAATATAAGCTATAATAGAGATATAAAGAGAAGTGGCTAATATACCTGCATAAGCAGTTAAGGTCACAGGGTGCATAGTGATCACCGTGGGTGGCAGCTCTAGGGACAGTCAGGATAGATTGGGGGAAGTATAAGTACTTCCAGTATGGTCGTGAGTATCCACCAATGACACGCTAGCAACCAATGAGAAAAAAAGGCGCCGACAGCCCAACAGTGGCACTGCTCGCCATTCAGCCTCGTGGGGGACGCAAAGCTGGAATCGCACAGTACAGACGCACTGACACCCGGTCTAACACCAGAGGAATCTCTGGGGAACAATTGCGACTGCTGGACCCACTGATTGGCTCCCCCTCTGGTCAATCAGCGTGCACCCCAATGTCTATTGCAGGAAATTACATACAGGTATGTTGTTTCGCGCAATAGAGCCACCCTGCTGCAGTAGGTAGTCTTTAAGCGGTTAAAAAGGGCCTAGATTCTTTCCTAAGTATACATAGTATAACTGGATACTAACATTTATAGGTAAAGTTGATTCAGGGAATATCTGCCTCTTGGGAAGATCAGGAAGGATTTTTTCCCCCTGCTGTAGCAAATTTGTACATGCTTTGCCTTTTTTTTTTTCTTTCTCTGGATCAACTGTGGGTCTAGGATTGTATGATGTATTTATTTATTTATTTATTTTCCTTTTTATTGGTTGAATTATTTTTTCAACCAGACTATGTAGCTGTTTTGCTTTTCATTTCTATTTTTAACTGAATGGTTTATTTATACAAGGTGAGAGTTTACAATCGCTTTAACTGTACCAGCATACATACTGCAGCAGGGCAGCCCGGCTGCATAAAATCATGTACCTGTATGTGATTTTGTCCATGCGGTGTAGGGGGTGTGTGTGGTGCTCCCACAGTGTCCAATCCAATTAGCAATGGCCTCTGCGACCCAGCGATCATTCAGTGGAGAGACTGAGCATCAGTGTGCCTATGTAAACCGTTGATCTGTCAGGGAGCAAAAGAGAGATTTTTCTCCAGTGTATCCACCCCCCACAGTTAGTAAGCATCTCCCAGGCACACACTTAACCCCTTGATCACCCCGTATTGTTATCCCCTTCCCTGCCAGTGTCATTTGTACTGTGAAAGAGCATTTTTTTTTGCCACTGATCAAAGTATTGTTGTCCCTGTTCCACAAAAAAGTGGCACTTAGTGTCCAATTTGTCCGCTGCAATGTCGCAGTCCCACTAAAAATCACTGATCGTTACTACTATTAAAGACAATAAAAAAATGTCCCTAAATCTATCCCAATCAATATACAGTTATTGGGATCTTTTCTTACCAATAATATGTAGCAGAATACATATTGGCCTAAATAAATGAAGAAATTCGATTTTTTATTAAAAAAAAGTATTGGGAATGTTTTATAGCAGAAAGTAAAAAAATATTGTTTTTTATTCAAAATGTTAGTATTTTTCTGTTTATAGCGCAAAAAATAAAAACTGCAGAGGTGATCGAATACCAACAAGCGAAAGCTCTATTTGTGGGCATCCGATTTTATTTGGGTACAGCGTCGCACCACTGTGCAATTTTTAGTTAAAGCAACGCAGTGCCGTATCGCAAAAAATGGCCTGATCAGGAAGTGGGTAAAACCTCAAGCTCAAGTGGTTAAAGATGAGGTCAAAAGGAGGGTATCACTATATCCTGGGAACAATGAGATTTAGATGATATTCTGGGAAATAAAAAACAGAGTTAGTACGTAGCACGAACCTAGCCTCAAACATATGAAGAAAAGGCTTCTTAATCAAAAGGACCAAACATAGCAGCTGCAACAGCCTTCTCCTTCGGCCTTCTTCTGACTTCTCTGCCCTGATGCAGGCGATTAACCAGTGAAAAACAGCTCTAGCCTCTAAAATTGACCACATCCACTCTGATCTCAGAGTCGTCCATAGGGATTTGGAGAACTTTTGTGAAGATGGAACAGTGGGTCTTTTCTACAGAGGAAAGGCAGTGCAAGCACCTGGTGGATCTCCATACTTTGGAGACAAAAGTTAAGTATCTGTAGGTGTGGGTTGAGGATGTGGAGATCCGCAATCTCTGGAATAACCTGTGTATAGTTAGCCTCTTTGGGATCTGTTCTGGTTTACTTTTACTGAGACCCTGCTAAAGTCCCTGTTGCCGCAGGCTATGTTCTCCCCATTTTTTTTTTATGGCAAACTGGCTGTTTTGGGACCGGCAGAAGCCCTGCTTCACATCTTCATCTTTAAACCCTTGCAGGATAAGGCTGGGTTCACACTATACTACACGACAGCAGTACGACTTTCATCCTAATTTGCTCTGCGACATTGGTCCTGCATTGGTCCTACATCCATCTGACTTTCATGAACAGGATACTACTTTGATCCGACTTTGTGATAGTCTGACTTGTTCTTTGACCAATCAAAACAATCCCAGAGTGAGATAAATTCCTTTTACTGCTGCTGTAATCACATGTCGGATGTCAAAAGTCGGATGGTTAGGACAAGGCTCCTACTTTGGTCCGACTTCAATGATATTCAATGGGCTGAAGTAGGATCAATGTCGGACCAAAGTAGTACAGGGAGCATTTTCAAAGTCGGACCGACTTGTGTCGGACCAGTTAAGACGACTCTCATAGGGAAATATTGATTTTCACACGTCATGCGACATGAGCTCCCGATGTTGGAGCGTTTGTCGGACCAGTGTGAACCCGGCCTAAGGGAAAGATCCCATTTGGGAAATTTTGGATGAAACCAACTTTAACCTAAAAAGGGCCTTGAAAATAATGAGCAATCAGCATATTTAAACCCAAACTTTGTTCTAGGAAAACACTTGATGTTGCTACCTGCACTTTAAGAGTGCTAATGGCAAGACCTTGAGTGGCTCCATCTTGCAAAAAAATCAGTATAGAAGGAATATCAGTGGAAGCCCTCCTTTTCTTACTCCAGGAAAGAAAATCCCTCTAAACTGTTCTATAGATAGCCTGTGTAACCTTTTTCCTACTGGAAAGGAAGGTATTGATTACTCTTTTCGATGGGCCTTTAGACTTTAGGATCCTTTCCTCAGACACTAAGCTGAAAGCTAAGTTCAGGGTTTGGAAAAACCACCAACCTTAGCAGAGGCTTTCTGGACAGGTTAGAAAACCAGGGTCTCTTAGGCCCATAAGGAGCCACCAAAATCAGCATTATATTCTCCTGTTCAAATTTCCTTAAGGCTGGGTTTCCACATGTGAATTGGATGCAGGTTTCTCCGCATTCAATTTGCATGACCGGTAAGTGTCAATGGAGCCAGTTCACACATGTCCCAGGGGGCCGCGGTCCGGATTTAAAAAAAAGGGTACTGTGCTTCTTTGGGTCCGGTTCAGATGCGAATTCAAGCTAAAATTCGACCTGAATCGCACCTGAACCAGTGTACAGGAACGCACCGGACCCCAAACGTAAAGGCGATCTAACACCAGAGGAATCTGTTTTAACAGAGGAAATACGTAACAAAGTGGGAAATGCCATGACTGTGCCAGAGCATCTATACCCAACCCTCCTCCGTTTCAGCTTAGAGACAATAAGTTTTGAACTTTGGCATTGGACTGGTTAATAAATAGATCCAACTGAGAAATGCACAGGAACCCTTCTTGATTCAGGGACTACTCTGACTCTTACACTTGGTGGTGACTTAAAGGATAAGTTCACCTTTGGAAACATGTTCCACCCGTTTGTAGGGAGGAACATGTAACATGTTCCCAATGCTGCAGTCTCTGCCAGACCCCTGCACTCCCTGTTACAGCAGTACAGGGAGAAGTCCCCCGTACTAACTGTCACTTTTTAAAAACAGCGTAGGCCACACGGCCAGGTCATTCTTATACACAGCTCTGTGTGTGAATGAACTACAAAACCCGACATCCTTAGCAGCCGTCGGCTTGTAGTTCTCAATTAACTACCACGGCACTGAGGACCCCCATGGTAGTTCATTGATTCTTCCTATCAGATTGCACCTGCTTGCCCGTACAGAATGTACGGGCACACAGGTACACTGGCTGATCGCTGGTGCAATGCTTTACAGGCTCAAAATAAATATAAATAGCAGCAGCTTTTTCTTTTTGATTGGAAATTCTTTCTTCATGTCTAATAACTTTTCAAGGTCAGTTCTAAAAAGCAAATCACCTGCAAACATAAAGCCACAAGGGTGGCCCTTGGATGCTGGATCTACCGACCAAGACTTCAACCATACAGCCCGGCAGGCTTTACTAGTACTACAATTTTTACACATGTGATTGGTCATCACAGTGAGTGATCATATCTGCTCATGCCACTCTGATTGGCTCATTGACAGCCAGATCACACACATTCAGTCGGAGCGCTGGTCGTTGAGGGTTAAATCTGTAGTGGCATTTAAAATATAAATGCAGAAATAACCGCCGACCGCCCCATAGCAGATTTACTGCAGTGCTACAGGGTGGCTGCGCTGCGCAGGATCACGTATATCTTCTAGGTATCAAGCGCGAGTGCGTGCCTCTGTCGATTTGCTCCCACTGTAAATTTTACACAGTGGGAGCTGTTTAGCAGGCCCCGCAGACCCGATGTCTGCTGGCACCCGCTGATCATTCGGTACACTGAATCGAATAAAAAAAGTGTCAGGTGTCCAATTTGTCGAATTTGCAGTCCCGATATAAGTCGCTGATCGCCGACATTAATAGTAAATAATAAATGTAAAAAAATTCCATAGTCTGTAGACGCTATAACTTTTATGAAAACCATCAATATACGGGTACAGTGTCACACAACCACGCAATTGTCCGTTAAAGTAACACAGTGCCGTATATTAAACAAAAAGGCCTGATCAGGAAGGGGATAAATCTTCCGGAGGGCAGGTGGTTACAAAGCAGACATTGATAGGAAAGAAGTTAAAGTATACAGTATGTAAAGCCAAATTGTATTTACATATTTATTTTAGTTTTGGAAAGAATAGGGATTGGTTAGGTCCACTACCAGTCTTCTTTTTTGTCTGTATCCCGTCACTGAGATTTTACTTCACTTTCTGTGCAAGGCACAGCAGGAAGTAAGAAGAGATCTCTCCATTAGACAGCTATCACCAGAACAGGCTCCATTGGAAGATTTAATCTGCCCTCCTGTTCCTTTGACCACTCGAACATTTTGGATTTCACATCACTAAATCCTCACAGCATGGACACAGCAGTAAAAACCAGACAGAGGTTTTAACCCTTCCACAATGTATTCAACACTAAACAAATAGGTTTTGATTTATACACACTTTAAAAGACAATTTAACTTTTAATGGACTAGTCCTTTTAATAATTCCTCCCACCATCCTAACTATTCCAGCCATTTTCACTGTGTAGCCTTGTCCCTGCCTTCTCTTTTCTTAGTGCACCTATGGGCTGTGACCCTATTTATTCCTATGGGTGATCTATAATCCAGCTATTCTGCAGAATACAATTTATTAATGGACAATTTTACTAGGGCTGCTTTTAAAAGTGAGTTTAGGAGCTTTTGGCATGTTTTTGCCAAAGCCCCTGAACTCAACTTAATAAAAGCTTAGGTGTCCACGTAGGCCAGAGGTGCCCAACCAGTGGCCCGGGGAGCCATCTGATGTGGCCCACGACCTACTGCTCTGTGATGGAATAAAATAGAATATAATACTGTTAGTAAAGGTAAATTTATTACTAAAATCAGAGTGTATATATGGGCATATCTGTTCTGTAGTGGTTACTGGGCTTCTGTCAAACTTATCCACAGGTGCAGAAAAGTGCACCTGTGGGTTACCTGCACTGAGCCATAGACTTCTATTACCTGGTTTGGTGTGCGGGGAGTAGAGTGGGCTCTATATAACCGAGTGGGCTGCTATCCACCCACTCTGCTCATTGTGGCCCGCGACTGGTTACCAAGTCGCTTAAGTGGCCCTTGCTCTTCAATAGGTTGGGCACCCCTGACGTAGGCTTTTATCAGAGTTTAGGAGCAACAGAGTTTAGGGGCAGTTAAACTTACCTGTACTAATTTCACAAGAATCACGATCAGGAGATGAAGGTTTGTCAAAAGACGCAAACGCGACAAAAATGCGGCACCGATTTTGTTGCAGCATTTAGCATTTTTCTGCTGCCAGGAGAGTTACCTTTAGTAGTGGTCAGTGTACATGTAGCCTAAACAAATTCAGAAATATATCTGGTTTTAATTTTAATTGGGAAAGTCCTGCGAACTGTAATACATCATGTTATTTCATTATTTAAGGACAGAAAGCTTGAATGAGGTTATTATAAACCAATAAGCCTGGCTCCCCAACATCAGAAGACACTAGCATAATGGGGAGGATTTCCCTAAACACATTAAATGTGGGATGGGAGAATCAGATTTTTTTTTTTCGTTCAACCCACTGGTTAAACAAAAAAGAAATGTCTGATAAATATATAGGCGGCCTTATGGGGAGGAGGGCACCAAGGCAAAGTTCCATGCTAAATTACTGCACAGCAGTGGTGGAAATACACAAAAGCACACCAAGATTCAAGTAATAATAGAATAAAAACAATAAGAATACACACAACAAATTTTTTGGACAATATTTGCTATTCCAGGAGTTCAGCTTAAAGGGGTTGTAAAGGTTTAATTTTTTTTTTTTAATAACAAACATACCATACTTACCTCCACTGTGCAGTTTGTTTTGCACAGAGTGGCCTCGATCCACATCTTCTGGGGTCCCTTGGCGGGTGTCTCGGCTCCTCCCCGCAATAGCTAACCCCCTTTGGGAAGATCTCTCCCAAGGGGGTTAGCTTGCGGGCGCGCTCCCTGTCATACACTTTGCGTCCATAGACACAGTGTGTATGTCTCGGTCCCGCCCCCCGCGGCCGCATCATTGGATTTGATTGACAGCAGCGGGAGCCATTGGCTGCACTGCTATCAATCTATCCAATCAATGCCGAGAGGCAATGGAGAAGAGGACGTCGGGGGATGTGCACAGCAGGTGAACGGGCTCAGGTAAGTAAACAGGGGGGCTGGGGGGGCCGTCATTGCCAGGTGTTTTTTCACCTTAATGCATAGGATGCATTAAGGTGAAAAAACACGAACCTTTACAACCACTTTAAGGTCCAGTGCAAAAATGAAAAACAGCATTCAATTTGGTATGTATTACATATAGTATAAAAGGTCAGAGTTTGGTTCAATAATTATTCAATATTCACATAGCATAACAAGGCATATAATCTAATGGCCATACAGTGATTGCTGTGGCATGTGTCAGGGTAGAACTATAACGTTATGGTGGAAACCCTAACGCTAGGTTCACACCTATGCGTTTTTGCGGTCTGTGGCTGCAAGCTGGTAGTCTTAGGAGTCATGTTGAACTATATAATTACATCCAGGTCAAAGGCAAGAACAGGAAACAGGAAGTACAAGCAATGCAATATTACCATAAACAAATAGAGTCACTGTATTTGTATAATAACTCCATTACAGAGTGCGGCCTGGCTTTAAAGAAAAAGGGGAGTATAGTATCACTGTGGAAGGAAAAGAAAATAAAACTGAAGGAAAGTGGTCAAAATATACTTTTTATTTTAATCACTTGACAACCGGGCCTATTTTGGCATTTCTCTCCTTCATGTAAAAATCACAATTTTTTTGCTAGAAAATTAATCAGAACCCCCAAATATTATATATTATTTTTTTAGCAGACATCCTATGGAATAAAATGGCGGTCATTGCAACTTTTTTTCTCGCACGGTATTTCTCGCACGGTATTTGCGCAATAATTTTTCGAGTAAATAGATACCTAACATGTCACGCTTTAAAATTGCGCACACTCATGGAATGGCGCCAAACTTCGGTACTTAAGATTCTCCATAGGCGACGCTTTAATTTTTTTTACAGGTTACTATTACAGAGGAGGTTACAGAGGAGGTCTAGTGTTAGAATTGTTGCACACGCTCTAACGCACGCGACGATACCTCACATGTGGGGTTTGAACATTCACCGATCTCACACCGACAGCCGCGATTGCGGCTTTGTTTACTTCCGGGTACCGGGCGTGACGTCATAACGGCCGGCTTCCCCAGCCAGCGCCGGCCGATTCGCTCTCCGGGCCCCCGATGGCACAGGAGAGCCCGGAGAAACACCGGATGGCAGCGGGAGGGGGGGACGTCCCCTCCCGCTGCCTATAAGAACGATCAAGCGGCAGAACTGCCGCTTTGATCGTTCTTATTGTGCACAGAATCGCCGGCTGAAGACGGTGATATCTGAATGATGCCTGTAGCTGCAGGCATCATTCAGATATCACCGCACAAAGTCGAGGACGTATTTTGTCGTTCAGCGGTTGTAAAGTGGTTAATCTAGTGATATCTTTCGGCTAGCGCCCCCTGACTTTAAGGGCAACATACAGAGGCCAAATAATTCAGATAATACAGCATGTGGCAACATAGTATGTCAAAACACAATTTTTTTTTCAAATATTATTTTACTAATCTGTCATTTTATATCATGTTGGTCAGAAAAGTGGGACTGTAATTTAAAGGAACCATTTGTAAATAGCATAATCACATACACTTTATTATCAAAAGTATTTGGGACGTCTTTACACATACATGAACTTTAATGGCATCCCAGTCTTAGTCCATAGGGTTCAATATCGAGTTGGCCCACCCTTTGCAGCTAGAACAGCTTCAACTCTTTTGGGAAGGCTGTTCACAAGGTTTAGAAGTGTGTCTTTGGAATGTTTGACCATTCTTCCAGAAGCGCATTTGTGAGGTCAGACACTGATGTTGGACAAGAAGGCCTGGCTCACAGTCTCCACATTAATTCATCCCAAAGGCCTGGCTCACAGTCTCACAGTGAGTTTGGGATAGAGAAGCTTGACTGGCCTGCCCTCAATCCGATAGAACACCTTTGGGATGAATTCGAGCAGAGACTGCGAGCCAGGCCTTCTCGTCAACATCAGTGCCTGACCTCACAAATGCGTTTCTGGAAGAATGGTCAAACATTTCCATAGGCACACTCCTAAGCCTTGTGGACAGCCTTCCAAGAAGAGTTTAAGCTGTTATAGCTGCAAAGGTGAGCCAACTCAATATTGAAGACTGAGATGCCATTAAAGTTCATGTGCGTGTAAAGGCAGGTGTCCCAATACTTTTGGTAATATAGTGTATACTGTATCTCCTGAACATTATCTATGTATGTAAAATATTCAACACAGGTGCCCAAGGTTCTATTCTGTTACAGCTTTGATGTCAGTCAGTAGAAGAGCATTGTAGTCGAGAGGCTGAATGTTAATTCCAATCTTCCAACAAGCAGATGTCTCTGAAATCTCCCCATTTTTAATAACCATACATGTGCTGTTGGTCTTTTCTGGCAAGTTCTTCAATAGAAGTATTGTTATCCTGGCCACATTCAAGGTCAAGGTACTGGAGATTCTTTCACAGGAGCGGAAGAGTAAAAATAAATTCCTAGGGATCCCATTCCATCTGTATTAACAAAATACACACACACATGGGAGAACACAGTTTGGGAATATACATCCCCCAGGTTGTTCAAGGTTTTGTAACTATTCACAACACTGGAACATCCCTCCCATCTGCACATGACTTGGCAACATTTTCTCAACAGAATAATTAGGAGTGAGGTTGTACCTCTGCTCTAGAAGCACTAGGCTATCTAACGGCAACTGGTCTTCTTCAAATAATGTCTTTGACCCTGTATGCTCTGGAGAAAAAAGGGTTAAAATAGTGGCATCAAGGATACCTACAATTATATCGATACAGCAGAGAAATGGGTATTTTCTGTGCCGTGTGGTGGTTTTTGTTTCCTCTCATGTGTCAATCATTGCCCAGCAACGTTGGCGAGAGGGACATAGAAGAAGGTATGACGGACAAGAAAAATCACGTGTTACCAGTAGACGTGTCATACGCTGAACAAAATGAGACTGTATGTGAAGCATTATCAGGAACAAGTTGGGGTGACCTGGAGACACATGGGCTCCTCAGGGAGTATGAGGCTGCCTTTCTGGATTCAGTCAATCAAGAGTCTTGGCAACAGCCACAGCTGTTTGGCATATGCCTAGAAGACAAGCAGTCCACAGCTCTGATAGCTACAAAGCAACTTGCAAACTTTCTTGTGGATCATCAAGGAAGACAATTGGTTATCATGCACCTGAAAAAAGGTATTCTCTTTTTTACTCTCTTTTATTTTTTTAAATAAAAAAAATTGATAATTTTTAAAGTGCTACAGTAATATTAGTTACTAATATCCTTTTTTCCCTCTCAAGTGACGTGGGAATCTGGGGTCAGCATGCATTTTCATGGAAGCGTACAGGAATCTATTCCTCCCATCCTTCAACACTTGCACTTATTACTAGGAGTATTTTTTCTTGATACCCGCAAGCTTCCTGTGGGTCATCTTAACTCCAAGATCAGAATGTCAGGAGAAGCTTTCCCTCAACCACAAGTAGGTATAGCCAATTTACCAAATATTTAATTCGCTGGGAATATGTGCAAATGTTGAACATCATGTACACTTAATTGTGAATAATTTAATGTTGTATCTAGGATAGGCGTGGGCAGTATGTAGCTTTTAGAGCTGGTGGGACATGTTGGAACTCGTAGTGCTTCTGTGGTTGAAGCCAGTAGTTGGATAAATGGTTGTTAAAACGGTTATGTGAACCACCATTATTATATATTATACCAAGACTTTTATTATATTAATTGTAAGGGGTTATTATATTTACATATTTTCGCTTACTGTTACTCATTTTGCTTGTTAAGACAAAGCTGAACTTTTGATTAAAGCGCTGTATTTATAGGTTGTCTGCATGTCACCAGAGACCCGCTATCTTGTCCTCAAACTCAGTGGAATGGTTAGGAGTGTTGAGTCGGGAGACCTAACACTTCACATCACCTTTCATATGAAACAATATCCTGAGGGTAAGGAAGCAAACAAAAATAATGGTCTATTATTATTTTTAATAATATTATTGCAATTTAAAGAAAGCACATGAGAAGAAGGAAAAACTGCGTTTGTTGGTTTATTTTAAAAAATGGCCAAAGCAGACATTTTTATCCATACTCACTACCTAGCTAGTCAGTAAAAGGAAGCTACGGTTTGGCATGCCCGTTCCAGTTCAGTGCCTTACTAGGTAGTGATGTTGAGTTAAAGGTGATGACCCCAGGGTCTGTATATTTTAAAACAAGTCAGCAGTGGCAGCTTGTGTATTTCTCTCTTCATAAGTTCACTTTAAATGACTACTTGATATTTTGGCATTTGGCAACTCCTGGAGAGTTAAGAACTGTGGGTATTAAGATCACATATCAAGGACTCACAGGTTCGGGTGAGAGTATTCTCCTGGCTAGATCTGTTCATCTTGTTTCTTTTGTAGGATTGATGGCTGTATGTTGTACATATGCTTGTATGCAATGTACACCACTGACTCTTGTGCATTTTAGATTTTTTGTTTATTATGCAATAAGTTGTAAACGGACAAGTGATCATGAACTTTGAATAAAGTTTATTTTGTAAAAAAAAAAAAAAGATCACATCAAAGTGACATCTATTTTGTATAGCAGGCCCCTTTGGATATCTGTACATCATTTTGGTTCCTTGTTGAGCATCTCAAGAGTCATGAACACCAAGATTATTACCTTTGGTCACTGAATCTGACCTGCCTGTTCTTACCTTCTGCAAATTACTATTGGACCAACACAGTGTTGTGTGGACTCAATAACCAATAGTGAAGGTGGGATTTGGTGGATCAAAGTCAGTGATCACAGACGCTGATAGCTACTTGCATATCAGAGCACCTTGGCAATCAGGGCTCACACAATGATGTACAGATAATCAGAAATGATATGCAGGCACCTGAATATATGGAATACAAACACTATGGTAATGCCCAAGTCAAATTTCATGTCACCTGTGCAATAGAAATTACAGATTTGATTAGATTTCTATTGTTCATCCTCCTGCAAACACTGCAGCTTTTTTCAATTCAGCATTGACTTTGCGCAACTAATTTAATGAAAAGTGAGCCTCCCAATTAGACCCTTAGTTCCAGTGAAGGGAACTCTTAAGGCGTCAGCATACCAAGACAATTTCATGCTCCCAAATTTATGGGAAGAGTTTGGGGATGGCCCCTTCCTGTTCCAACATGATTGCACACCAGTGCACAAAGCAAGTTCCATAAAGACATAGATGAGCAAGTTTGGGGTAGAGGAACTTGACTGACCTGCACAAAGTCCTGACCTCAGCCCGATGAATTAAGGGGGAGACTGTGAGCCAGGCCTTTGGGATGAATTAATGTGGAGACTGTGAGCCAGGTCATCTCATCCAACATCAGTGCCTGACCTCACAAATTTGTTTCTGGAAGAATGGTCAAACATTCCCATAGACACACTCCTGAACCTTGTGGACAGCCTTCTCAGAAGAGTTGAAGCTGTTATAGCTGCAAAGGGTGGCCCAATTCAATATAGACTAAGACTGGGATGCCATTAAAGTTCATGTGTGTGTAAAGGCAGGCGTTCCAATACTTTTGACAATATAGTTTATGTGCTTGCAGGTCTATAGTATACATTGTGAAACATTCTAATGTTTATTGTATAATTTACCAAAACAATATATAGGTTTATGCAGTTTTGAGCAGAGTTAGTATAAATAAAATTACCTTTAGAGTCAGAATTCAGATTCAACCTCTTTTTAATCCATTCTAGACAATAGACAACTATGATTCTGTTAATTGTTACAGACAGACATGTTTTCTTCATCCCTCCATTTTAATAAATGGGTCTCATATAGTAGCATCAGTACAATATGGTTACATTTAATGAAGGTACAACATTTAGCAACTTATTGCTACACTAGAGGTGCCTCTCTTCTCTTTTATACCCTGTAAAAAAAATGCTTTGATATACAAGTGCTTTGGATTACAAGCGTGTTTTTGGAACGAATTATGCGCGCAAACCAAGGTTTTACTGTATAAGATAATTACAATCATTATTCTTACGATCCACCAAAAATTAACCCTTTCGGAGAGAAATATTTTAAAACATAATTTAAATAGTTTATATGTAGTTATAGTAATAGTAATAGTGATATAGTATTAATTGTGTTGGATTTAAATACACATATATATTAGTTAACATATTTGCAGACTTTGGTTTAAAATTTTGTCAAGATACACCTACTTTTATATCATATTCGATTATTTAATTTTTTTATATTTTTATTTACATATAATTAAGAGAATTGGGTTTTAGATGTAAAATAAAATATACATAGATCAATCATGGTAGTAGTTATAAAATAATTGATCTATTAAATTAGTGATGTAAATTTTTTTTCACATTAATGGTCCATGCTAGTTTAAACTTCGATTTTTTGTCCTTTGTGCTAAAAAAAAAAAAAAAGTACTGAACTTTCATTCACAATATCTATCTACTACAAGAATAAGGTGTTTGTTTTTATTTGCATCCTGCTTTGAAACATTAACATTTGTAGCTAAGGACAATCTGTACACATTTCTGTGCTTTCTCTCCTGACAAAAACATTGACTTATATACAGTAGTAAAGAATGTATATTTCTTCACTTACTTTGCCATGTATTTTTTTATGTCTTATGTGGACAGGACTTGCAGTTTCAGCTACTGAATCAGAACAGTACCTCTTTGGTATGGATGAAAATTGTTTGACCAAAATCACACCGGTTATACTCATGATTGTAGGCCATCATGCCCAGGCTGCAGTCTATCCATCCATCGTGAAGTCTGATCGAAAAAGACTGGGTTCCAGGTGTGTATTAAAAGACCACTGCCTCTATTTAACTTTTTTCTAGGAACTTAATTTTTGTAAGACCACAGGCTGCTCCATAAAACATTATTTCCTATGCCAACATGGCAGCATAGATGTGATATATCTCTGTCCCCATATCCACCCACAGAACCAGGGCCGGACTGGCTCATCGGAATAAATTCTCGGTAGGCCACCTGTCCTAGGGCTGCTTTGTGCTGCGGCTGACTGCAGCGCTCCCCTCCCTCGCTCTCTTTCTCTCATGCGTGTCACATATACACCAGGCATCTCCCACGGTGTGTGTGAGAGCTGACCAGGTCTGTGTTCGGCTGTGCTGCCTGTAGGAAGGTCCCGTCCCGCTCCTCTAGACCTGATCGTGTGATAGTAGATGGAACACTGATTGAATAAGTGTTTCGCCTATCACACAAGCCAGTCTAGGGGACAGGACCTTCCTACAGCACAGCCTCTCACAGACCCAGCCAGCTCTCACACACAGCGCTAGAGATGCCCGCTATTTGTGATCTAGGCAATGCCATGTGAGTATATATTTATGGGCTCAGTAAGGCTGGGTCCACCCATGCTCAGGGAGGCTGCATTCATGCTCAGAGAGGCTGCATTCATGCTCAGGAAGGCTGCATTCATGCTCAGGGAGGCTGCATTCATGCTCAGGGAGGCTGCATTTATGCACAGTAAGGCTGCGTTCATGCACAGTAAGGCTGCGTCCATGCACAATAAGTCTGCATCCATGCTCAGTAAGTCTGCGTCCATGCTCAGTAAGGCTGCGTCCATGCTCAGTAAGGCTGCGTCCATGCACAGTAAGGCTGCGTCCATGCACAATAAGTCTGCATCCATGCTCAGTAAGTCTGCGTCCATGCTCAGTAAGGCTGCGTCCATGCACAGTAAGGCTGCGTTCATGCTCAGGAAGGCTGCGTTCATGCTCAGGGAGGCTGCATTCATGCTCAGGGAGGCTGCGTTCATGTTCAGGAAGGCTGCGTCCATGCACAATAAGTCTGCATCCATGCTCAGTAAGTCTGCGTCCATGCTCAGTAAGGCTGCGTCCATGCTCAGTAAGGCTGCGTTCATGCACAGTAAGGCTGCGTCCATGCACAGTAAGGCTGCGTCCATGCACAATAAGTCTGCATCCATGCTCAGTAAGTCTGCGTCCATGCTCAGTAAGTCTGCGTCCATGCTCAGTAAGGCTGCGTCCATGCACAGTAAGGCTGCGTTCATGCTCAGGAAGGCTGCGTTCATGCTCAGGGAGGCTGAATTCATGCACAGTAAGGCTGCGTTCATGCACAGTAAGGCTGCGTCCATGCACAATAAGTCTGCATCCATGCTCAGTAAGGCTGCGTCCATGCACAGTAAGGCTGCGTCCATGCACAGTAAGGCTGCGTTCATGCTCAGTAAGGCTGCATTCACATGGACAGTAACACTGCATTGATGCGCAGTAAGGCTGCATTCATGGAAGTAATGCTGCATTCGTATGCATAGTAAGGCTGCATTCGTATGCACAGTGAGGCTGCATTTGTATGCACAGTGAGGCTGCATTCATATGCACAGCGAGGCTGCATTCATATGCACAGCGAGGCTGCATTCATGGGCACAGTGAGGCTGCATTCACGGGCACAGTGATGTTGCATTCACTGGCACAGTGATGTTGCATTCACGGGCAAAGTGATGTTGCATTCACGGGCACAGTGATGTTGCATTCACAGGCACAGTGATGTTGCATTCACCGACACAGTGAAGCCACATTCACGGGCACAGTGAAGCCACATTCACGGGCACAGTTAGGCTGCATTGATGGGCACTGAAGAGGCTGCATTGATCTCTTGTACCATGTCTCCAGTCTCTGACCATCTCTTGTACCATGTCTCCAGTCTCTGATCATCTCTTGTACCATGTCTCCAGTCTCTAAACATCTCTTGTACCATGTCTCCAGTCTCTGACCATCTCTTGTACCAGGTCTCCAGTCTCTCACCATCTCTTATACCATGTCTCCAGTCTCTGACCATCTCCTGTACCATGTCTCCAGTCTCTGACCATCTCCTGTATCATGTCTCCAGTCTCTAACCGTCTCCTGTACTATGTCTGCAGTCTCTGACCATCTCCTGTATCATGTCTGCAGTCTCTGACCATCTTGTGTACCATGTCTGCAGGCTCTGACCATCTCTTGTACTATGTCTGCAGTCTCTGACCATCTCTTGTACCATGTCTCCAGTCTCTGATCATCTCTTGTACCATGTCTCCAGTCTCTAAACATCTCTTGTACCATGTCTCCAGTCTCTGACCATCTCTTGTACCAGGTCTCCAGTCTCTCACCATCTCTTATACCATGTCTCCAGTCTCTGACCATCTCCTGTACCATGTCTCCAGTCTCTGACCATCTCCTGTATCATGTCTCCAGTCTCTAACCGTCTCCTGTACTATGTCTGCAGTCTCTGACCATCTCCTGTATCATGTCTGCAGTCTCTGACCATCTTGTGTACCATGTCTGCAGGCTCTGACCATCTCTTGTACTATGTCTGCAGTCTCTGACCATCTCTTGTACCATGTCTGCAGTCTCTGACCATCTCTTGTACCATGTCTGCAGTCTCTGACCATCTCTTGTACCATGTCTGCAGTCTCTGACCATCTCTTGTACCATGTCTGCAGTCTCTGACCTTCTCTTGTATCATGTCCGCAACCTCTAACCATCTCTTGTCTTATATCATGTCTGCAGTCTCTGAGGGAGTGTGGAGAGGAGTCAAGAGAGGGAGTGCTGCCAGGATGGGGTCATGGGAGAAGTCAGACATGTGTGGACTCTGGAGAGGAGACTATAAGATAAAACCAGAGCCACCAATCTAGAGCCATCTAACTGAGTCCTGCACAGTGCACCTGAGAGGAGGTCAGTGACAGCGACGCCAGGCAAGTCTGAGGGGGTTCACTGATGTAAGGGGGGGAGTGAATACAACAATGTAAGGGGGTACTGATATAAAGGTTCCCCCCTATATTAGTAACCCCCCCCCACCTTAGTGTATTCTTTCTGCAGAAGGTGGTCTCTGGTCAACAGTCATCGCCCCCGCTCACATTCAGAGTTCCTGGGGTTCCCCTTGATGATTGACCACTTTTAACTGGAATTTACTTATATATATATATATATATATATATATAAGGCCCATATCTGTCTTCTTTATATATAATACACTCTTCAAATGTGCTTTAAAATACATGGTTTTCCTTTTCACGAACAAGAAAATAATGACGTTTGCTGTTGGGCTTGTATAAAAATGCTATGGGGCTGGTATGAAATTTTTTCCAGGGCTGGTTTTTATTCCCAGTCCGGCCCTGCACAGAACTAAATCGATAAAAAAAGGAAAGCTAGAGAAACCTCCCTCATTCTCTGCAAGATCTTTACCCACAAGACCATGATTTTGCAACAAGTGCCTACCTGCCAGCTGAGTCTGAGTCCATCTGGGTTCAGCCTCTCCGAGGCGCAGTCCCACATATTAGGTTGCTAACTGCACCAAGGTGGAGAGCTTGTTATGATGGTCTTTTGGGGCTAAGGAGTTCTCTAATTAGAGATGTCAGAACCTGATGTGGTGCACCTGAGCTCTCACCCAATGAATAGTCACCTAGCAGATGCCTTTCCTATACTGCCTTTGGGCATGAAGTTCCAGGGGGGACTGTTGTCTGACGGTCTGCCTGTGATAGCAAGCATGCCGATTGGCTCACAGGCCTTGGGTTAACCCTAGCCATGGAACTTAGTCAGGACCGAGCACTTAAGCTATCAGTTTTTCTAAAATACCTGTCCCAGGATGTATTACAAATTGAGAGGAAAGGATTAGAGGACCTAGGCCATTCTCTGGAAGTGGTTCAATCCTGGCAAGGTTCCAGAAAGGACATCAGCAAACCTTATTTACTCCATAGTCTGGAACAGGCTTACAGTCTTCGCAGCTGAGCAGAATTTTTATACTCGGAGGTTGCCCAGTTGCTATTATTTATTCACATGGATCTGGATTTGGTGCTCAGCCTAGTTCCACAAGGACTCAAATCTCAGCCATTTCAGCTTTCAGTAGGAAAAATGGGCATGTGAGCTGCCAGGGGAACGCTTCAGGTTGGTCCTTTATTCAGGTGGGTTTTTATTCAGGTCCTGGATTTCCTTTGCATAATCAGAAAGCTGGCATCAGTGGGACATCAAGGGTAGAGTATCAGATCTGCAACAACTTGGGACTACAGAGCCTTCCTTCCAGACAAGTTAAGGCCTATGCTCCTCTAACACCTTTGTTCCCAAGGTGGCTTCTGTTTTCATCTTACAAACAAAGTGGTGGTTCCATCCTTTCCTGGCAGAGACAGTATCTAACCTACACTGGATATACCAAATGTCTAAAGTGCACTGCCTACCTTCAAGCAGCTTTCTAGTTAAAATCCTCCAGGAGGCTGTTTGCGTTTCCATCAAGCAAATATGGAGGAGGAAGCTACAGCAAAACCTTGTCATCTTGGAAAGTCAAGGTCATCCACAAACCTTACAGTGCGGCCAGGCAAGAGCCTCCAGAAGTGATAGGCTCATTCAGCTAGGTCCATTTTTACGTCTTTAGGTTCAGGCAGCCTGCCTATGGAGACATAAGCAAAGCAGCAGGCTGGTTAGCACAGTGCACCTGTCTCAGGGACTACATGGAAAGTCCAGGGGCTCCTACATCAATGGATTCCATGGAATGATGGTCCAGGCTTCCATGTCCAATTTAATAAAGTTTAATTATACATTTTAGCCCTCCCTGTTTAGCGCGTTATTTATCACATGTATGCTGCCATGTTGATGTCAAGAAACTGAAAAATGTTATCAAATACTAATATACTTGGGCCAGGTAATTGGACTACTCAGGTATGATTGAGGTATTCAGGAGCACAAATAGTTTTCTCTGCAGTGTTTATAGAAGAAGTCAATAAATTATATGATACAATTGTTAAATATATTCTAAAAATACTGTGGGGGCTGGCACCAGGATCTGGAAAGAATGTATTTAGGCAAATTACAGTAGGAGCAAAATACAGGAAGAAAAGTTATGTGGTGATGCTCATAACCTAGGCAGGCAGATGAAGCATGCAGTGCTGTTGGACTGGCTGAGCAGAATTGGAAATATTTTGGAAAATAAATCAGTTATATGTGTTTTATTATGGTGTTAAGTTGTTTGGCTGGAGTTCAACTTTAGTTCTTTTTTTATTATTAAATTGGTGTGAAAAAAAATAAAAAAGCTACCATTGCTTACTTGTTTTTAAAGTTATAGACTCTGGGGCTGTCATCCTGATCCTGAATTTACTATCAAGTTACTGATTTACTTGGAACAAGCATGGAGCCAGAGAAGTCTAGAAAGTCTGAACTAAATACTTGTTCCAGGTCAGTGACTCACAAGTCTCATGGAAGTTAGTTATTCACAACAAAAAATTAGTGGCTCCTAATTGCTCTTATCAGTATCGCTGTAGCGAGTCAACAAACACGCTAGGCATGTTTCCAAAGCTGTTATGACGTTTATTACGGTACATTCGGGTTTTATACACATGCTTACATAAAACGAAGCAATGTCACAAACGTATAGGCAGGAGTATGGGCGTAAGAATTACAGGAAATAATAGCAAAGTGTGTGCGTCAGAGAGTGATCAGTGTCATACGCAAAGAAAGTGTATGAGACAATACAAAAAAAAAGGTTGTGAGCTATATATAGGTATATATATATATATATATAGATCTATAGGTATATACCGTATCTATATATATATAAATCTATATATAGTTAGATCTATATATATATATATATATATATATATATATATATATATATATATAAACATTATCTTACACTAGGTTGTAAAGCCAAGACAAAAATGACAGCCCTGCAGCCTTTAAAGAAAAGTCACCAATGACATATACCATATTTCTACCCTCACAGGTTGTCTTTAGGACTATTTTCACCAAATGCTGAAGACTATTTTTAGTATGCCCTGGTTAGACATACTCTCATACAGGCTCCAAGATGTTTCTACTGAATCTTTAATCCCCTTGCATGTCAGGCCTTGTACACACGGTCGGACTGTCCGATGAAAACGGTCCGCGGTGACGTGGCCGCGACGATGACGCGGCGACGTACGCGACCCGGGAAGTTCAATGCTTCCACGCATGCGTCGAAATAACTTTGACGCATGCGGGGGATTTCGGTCCAGCGGACATATCCGATGAGTCGTACAGCATGCTAAGAAACATTTGTCCGCTGGAAACCTGTCCGCTAGGCCGGGAATCCGGTCCGGTCGGCCGTACAGACGACCGAACATGTGCACGGAAACTGGTCCGCAAACATGTTCGGTCGTGTGTACGAGGCCTTACAGTCATGGATGTAACTAAACCCATAGAAGACCATGTAACTGCTATAAGGCTCAGAGGCAGTGCTTACATAGTGATTTATACAGGGGGTAATAGCATTTAGCAAACCGGTTTGGAAATAAGTATTGTATGCACAGATTAGAGAGCCACAGGGCCACTTAATAATTTTCCTAGGTGTGCCATAATACATAGTTACAGTATTATGCTGTGCAATATAAACCAGACAAAATTCTCAGAGGCCAGCATGCTGCCTGCTTTAATTCCAAAGTTACCATTTTACTGCGGTGTACAATCACTGAAATCCTAAACCCTCCATATGTACTATTCAGGATGCAAACATTTCCTATGTGACTAATACAATGTTATATTTGCAGGATGCAGTCTAACCAAATGGTGATTCCACCTAAGAATAAGGATGATTTTTTAGAAACACTGGCTCACTTCTCAACACTTCTGATGCCATCTAATGGAAAAGCATCTTCTTCTATTCATCTTCCTCTTGATCCTTATGACGGCAATGCTGGTGACCTTCGTCCCCAACTTTTCAATGTCACAGAAACTGAGGCCTTGGAATGGCTGGTTGAATCTCAGGAACCTCTTGTTCTTCTATTTTTGCCTGGCAGCAAAGATGTACTGGCCAGGAGAATTCAAGGTAGCTTGAATGAAACACTGCTAGAGAAGATAACAGAAAAGATGCAAGTGGTACTGGAAGACTTGAAGGGAATTCTTTCAACTGCTGAGCATATCCAAGTTCTTCAGAAACTTATAAACTCTTGTTATGGTTATTTTAACATAAGCTATTTGCATGTGGAAGAGGAGAAAGCACCACAGTTGTCTGAAAGTAAGCATAGGAAACTACATTCTCTGATGCTTCTTAAAATGTTACAGACAGTTCGAGCTTATTGGTTGGACCACAAAAAACTTTCCCGCCAAAACCGGGGAGC
The DNA here is from genome assembly GCF_905171775.1 of Rana temporaria. Taxonomy (NCBI): domain Eukaryota; kingdom Metazoa; phylum Chordata; class Amphibia; order Anura; family Ranidae; genus Rana; species Rana temporaria. Next base: position 401,420,912 of record NC_053489.1, on the reverse strand, counting down.
AGATCTGAAGCCTCACTGCCGCTTGCAAGAGCTTACCATCAACTTAAAACCTCATGCAGAATATAAGGATATTCATCTTCCAGAAGAAATCAACATAAAGAACTGTGTTGGTCCTTGCCGATTTCCACAGACAACTCAAAGTGACTATCAGACCCATGTTATTTTTCTCATCCAACTTCAAGAGAGAAGGCAGTCTGTCCTTGACCGACCTCCATGTTGTGTCCCTATACAATATCAAGAACAATGGCTCATGGTAGCACATGAGAATGGCATTAAGCTTCAGCTTTATCCCAACATGATTGCAAAAGAATGTGGCTGCAGATAATGGCATTAATGTGTATTGTATACATTTATGTCACTAAAAGCAAGTCTTTTATAAAAAAATGAAATATTATGTGATAAGAGCAGGGAGGGTGTTGCCCATAGTAAACATTTGTAGTTCTAGCATAATTCTTCAAGTTTGGGCTAGAATGTGAAAGAATAAATGGCTAGTTTGCTGGGCATTATTTGTAATTATTTCTTTTCCTCTAGTGCTTGCGTGTCCTTCTGTATAAAAGTTGAGACTTTCTCTTGATCAAGGGATTCACTGCATCCTGAATTACATCTTTCTTCAAAAACAGCACATTTGATTTTATTTCTTTAAGTATGTCAACTTTATATAACCCAAGTTTCTGTTCATATCTATAAGTAACCTGCATTTACATACGTGTTAAGCTTTGTACACAAAAGGGAGCATTTATTGCTGAAGTCTGCAGAATGCCGTACAAACTGAACGATTTGAATAGTTTAGTACACATTTAATTTTGCCAGTGGTATGTAGGCCAAGCCCGAATCTACAGGCAAATTACCTTCTATCACTCTCCTTAATGCCAAGGCCACCCTGTTACGTGTATTTGCACTTTTGTAGTTACATTTGAGAAAACTCTGCTATGTTTGTTTTGTGTTCCCAGTCACACAGCATACCGAAAAACAATTAGAAAAAAATCCTTCTTGCCTTTCTAGGTGTTTGTTTAGAGCAGGCCTCCGGCAGATAGCCAGCTACTCTGAACAATTTAAATGAGTTGATACTCCCCACTGACAAAGAGGGTACATACTGAGTTTCCCCTCCAGTACCATACAGAACATGCAGAAGTCCAGCTTCTAGATTTGTAACCCTTTGTTAATACTGACAGTGTTTAAATCTAATAATGAGATCTACCAGCACAGTACAGACAGGAAATTCTGGAGTTTTCAGAAAGGCAAGTAAAATGTAAGCAGCAATCTTTATTTTTTAGGTTATGCTATGTGTTATCCCATATCGGCTGCAAATTATACACATTAAAGTGGAGGTCCGGCTTAAAAAAAAAAAAAATTAAAAGTCAGCAGCTACAAACACTGTAGCTGCTGACTTTTAATAAGGACACTTACCTGTCCAGGGTGCCCGCGATGTCGGCAGCCGAAGCCGAGCAATTTCTCGAGCCTCAGCTGCCCCGCTGCCATCCTCGGTGAGGGAATCAGGAAGTGAAGTATTGCCCTACTGCGGATGTCTCCTGGGACACACATAAGGTCCCAGAAGACACTGCTTCCCATTTCCCAGGAGGTAGCGTGAGGAGGAGAAGAAAGAAAACCACCACGGACAAGGAAGTGGCAGATTAGGAGATCTAGGGCAGTGGCGGCCCGTCCGCCGCCCCCCCCCCCCCATCCTGTAGTCATTAAAAAAAAAACGGGCCCTTTAAGACTTTAAGAATGTCGTTTTGCAGCGCCGCCCCCTCTGGCTTTTGCAAATAACATACATTCATGCATTGTATGAATGTATGTTATTGTGGCCAGCTGCCGCTGGTCTATTCAGATGGCCGGACCTTGGGCGCCGGCTACCTGAATAACGGCAGCTGGTTGGCTGTGCGGAAGTGCCTATCAGAGCCAGCAGCTCTGATAGGCTTTCCGAGTACAGCCCTCGGCTCCCGGATGTCTTATCCTCGGAACGTACGGGGGGTGCGTTCCTTGGATAAGACTGACGGCCGTCTTAGAAAATCAGGTTCACCGATTCTGGTTATCGGTAACCTGATTGGCTGAAGCGTCATCGAGGGACATGGAAGCAGAAAGGCAAGTGCATTTTACAGGGCACAGCAGCGACAATGGGCACAGAGGCGACAAAGGGCACAGTGGCATCACTGGGTACAGTGGTGACAAAGGGCACAGTGGCATCAATTAAAGGGCACAGTGACATGCACAGTGGTGACAAAGGGCACAGTGGTGACAATGGGCACAGTGGCAACAATGGGCAAAGTGGCGACAACTAAAGGGCACAGTGGTGACAATTGGCACAGTGGTGACAATTGATGACACAGTGGCTGTGTTTGATGGCATGGCACAGTGGCTGCGTTTGATGGCATGGCACAGTGACTGCATTTGATGGCATGGCACATTTTTGACAATTGATAGCACAGTGGCTGCGTTTGATGGCATGGCACAGTGGTGACAATTGATGGCACAGTGGCTTGCGTTTGATGGCATGGCACAGTGGTGACAATTGATGGCACAGTGGCTGCGTTTTGATGGCATGGCACAGTGGTGACAATTGATGGCACAGTGGCTGCATTTGATGGGCAATTTTTTTTTGTGCCCCCCCCCCCAAAAAAAAATTTGAGCACCAGCCGCCACTGCTGCCTAGTAACAGACACTTCTGTTAAGTATAAAAAAATAATCAAATTTGTTGTAGCCTTTTTGGCTATTTTTTTCTTTTTAGGTTGCATTTTAATGTAAATTCCAGGGCCTGAAATGGTTATGCTGTCCATTTCAGATGCTATATCTGGGATGTGTAAACGCACTGCACATATTGACGGTTCTCCTTGTTTTCTATACAAATTAAAAATCTAAAGGAACTATCAATCAGTACATCAACACAGAAACCACAAAGGGTAAAAGAGGTAGAGTGTGTAAGCATTCAATATAATTTTAAAAAATGTGTAGAATATACGGGTCTTTAAGAATCAGATCTGCAGTTTAACATGTTCATGAATATGTGACATGTTTTAATTTAAGAAATGAACCTAATGTAAAAATAATGAATAACTTTTTTTTTTGTACTGGCTAATAAAAATAAAGAACAAATTACAGATGCTTGTTTGATAATTGCTTAAGCTACTTTTTGCCACCTCTCCAGAAAGTCAGCTATTTACCTACTGTACTGGAATGCATTTTCCATAAGGGTTCTCATCCATAAACATGATTTTTTTCCCCATAAACCCATGTACACTAGGGTTGCATGCTTTTTCTCCCTGCGTATATATTTCTTTGATTGGAGATCCATTAAGCCATCCATCCACTCATGTGAGTAGGAAGCAGCGAAGATTCAGGAGGAGGAGCGGTTTTGCTTCATCAAATGAAACATTTTTTTATATACACATTGATTTTGTTGACGTTATGGATGTTTTTGTACACTATTGATATATGGTATTTTTTAGGAGAGTTGCTCTACACCATTCTGTCACCTAGTAAACAACAGTCTGAATGTAATCCATTCATAACATCATTGTTTACTACTGTGTGTGATCTGTGATTTGTCACCAGTGATCACATGGTACCTGGGCCAATTACAGCACCCTGTACCATGTGAAAGCTGTGACCAATCACAGTATCACAATAGTAAACAATGAGTCATGAATGAAAGCCTTTCATAACAATTCAAACAATTGCTGTTACAGCGATCATCACTGTTGTAACAAGCAATCACAGTGCAACAGTATGGTGACACTGAACTACTCTGATGACAGTATGTAAAAAAAATAAAAAAAGTGTTTTTAAAATATATATATATATTTTTTTTTTACATACTGTCACCAATCAGTACCCCTGATCACTGCCACTACTATTCATATGATGATATGCTGTACTGCACTGGTGACAAAATGTGAACAAAATTACAACTTTAAAAAAACTTGCCATGCCTCTTACTGAATACCCTGGACTGTCTACATTCCAAATAGGGGTCATTTGGTGGGTATTTTTACTTAGTGGTGGCCCATCCATTAGGGGTGCATGGGCGCTGCCCCCCCATCCATGCGCCCAGAGAGTGAGTGAGGGTGAGTGAGCTGCCAACCAGGGGGGGGTGATTATGGTGCGCTCTGTGCCCCCCCTCCTGACGATAGAGCACCAGCCTGCCAATGCGTCACTGTTGTACTGTCCTGGCATTTTAGGGCCTCAATAAAATAATATAGGCAGTCAGTACATTTTGGATTGATGATTTTTTAAATACAGTAATCTATACCATAGTTTTGTAGACTCTATAACTTTCATAAAGACTAAAAAATATACACTGAATTGGGTTATTTTTGCCAAAAAAAATGTGGACTGCATTTTAGCCGATATTTTTTTCTCAAATTTTTTGTAATTTTTAATTTCTATAGCAAAAAAGAAAAAAACCCAGTGGTGATAAAATGGCACACAAAAAAAGCTCTATTTGTGTGAAAAAATGATATAAATTTAATTTTGAGTACAGTGTTGCATGACCCAGCAATTGCCAACATAATTAACACAGTGCTGATAGCACAAAATGCCCTGATCATGAAGGGGCAAAAACAGTGTGTATTTTACCATTTTCAAGTAAATGATTAACCTTACTAGGGGGTGATCGGGATATTTGAGAATCCCTCTCCCACATCCACAAGGCCAAGAATTGTGTTCTCATCAACATGGGGAAAGGGTTGTTTGCTGGGGGATCCACTGGCATGCACTCTGGCATGCTTTGGGAGGGAGCGCTCACACACTTGCTGCCCCTCCCTTTCCTGCTTGGATAAGGGCCTCTGGGTCTGTTGTGTATTTAGGAGGAGGGAGGGGGGCAACCTTTTTTGTTGTTTTGCATGGGGATTAAAATCTATACCAGATCCAAAGGGTCTAAATATTCATACCAAACACTTTTCTGATATAATAGGTTGAGGGGAAACCCACAGCTGCTTTGTTTAAGCCCACATTCACATCAGGTTTTCTTGACATACGATTTGACATGTCAATCACCGACCTATGTCAGCAAAGGCACCATCCGAATCGGTGCGACGCCGCACCGATTTCCAAAAGTAGTTCCTGCACTACTTTTGGCGACTTGGGGGGCGATTTGAATAGACATTTGTGCATGAACCTGCACAGATGTCTGTCAAATTGCCCCTGAAGTCAGACGAGATGCCCAATGAAATCGTGCGTGTTCAGCTGAACTCGAACGATTTCAACAGGCCCCCTAAGCCTAGGTTCACATCTTTATAGCGATTTGTCATCTGATTAAGAGATTAAATCGCATAAAAAATCGCAACCTATTGAAGGCAATAACATGTTCCAATCGATGCAACACTGATTTTGCGGCGTCGCAACTGGTTTGCAAAAGTAGTTCCTGCACTACTTTTGCAGATTTCAGGTGTGACTTCAATAGACATCTGTGCTTGAAGCCATACAGATGTCTATCAAGTAGCAGCTGAAATCACGCTGACCTTGCTATTTGAAATCGCGCTACTTAAGTGAAGTATGCGCAATTTTAAAGTAGCATCAATGTGAACCAGGGCAGAACAAAGCTAGATAGAAACTAGTCATTTCATTAGCGACAATTTTGTTTTTCTAAATGTCACTTTTGCTGTAGTACATCCTACAGGTGTGCCTTTTAACCTGCAGGTATAGGCATTCCTCAAGCATGTTATTTAATAAGGATAACTCCATTATAATAATCTAGCAATAAAAAAAATATTTAGCATATACTATTGCTATACAAGCCATGTAATTTAAGTTGGTGACACAAATGCTCCCAGAATGTCTTGTGTGATTTGCTCACTGATTTTCCCACAGGTCTGCACTAAGATGCAAGTCAATTTTTAGGCATTCCCTGCAATAAAATTTCAGTTCTGGTGAGATACTCCCCAAGGGTTAAATATTTCCAAAGGGTAGTACCCGTGTTCATAATAAAAAAATTCTTCAAAATGTAAAAAAAAAAAAAAAATCTTAATGCATTCTATACATATGACGTCCTTGGCTTTGTGGTGATATATCTGTATGATGCCTGTGGCTACAGGCATCATTCAGATATTGGCATTTTCAGCCGGCGATTCTCTACACCACAAGAATGATCATAGCGGCTGTTTCGCCGCTTGATCGTTCTTACGGGCGTCGAGAGGGGACGCCCCCCTCCCGCTGCCCTCCGGTGCTTCTCCCGACTCCCCTGTGCGGTCGGTGAGAGGATCCGCTGGCCCTGGATGTTGATCATAGAGAGCCTCTATGATCGTCGGAAGCCGGGCTCGATTTTATGACGTCACGCCCGGCCTCTGCATTCAAAAAAGCTTTGGCTGTGAAGCAGTGATCGTTTTTTTTTTAGGCTTCCCAGCCTAGAGGTGAGATGTGGGGGTCTTATTGACCCCATATCTCACTGTAAAGAGGCCCTGTCATGCCATATTCCTATTACAAGGGATATTTACGTTTCTTGTAATAAGAATAAAGGTGATCAAATTTAATTTTTATTTTTTAAAGTGTCCAAAATATTTTTTTTAAGTAAAATTAACCACTTATGCCCCGACCATATTGCTGCCTAAAGACCCAAGGGGTTTTTACAGTTCGGGACTGCGTCGCTTTAACAGACAATTGCGCGGGTCGTGCGACGTGGCTCCCAAACAAAATTGGCGTCCTTTTTTCCCCACAAATAGAGCTTTCTTTTGGTGGTATTTGATCACCTCTGCGGTTTTTATTTTTTGCGCTATAAACAAAAATAGAGCGACAATTTTGAAAAAAATGCAATATTTTTTACTTTTTGCTGTAATAAATATCCCCCAAAAACATATATAACATTTTTTTTTCCTCAGTTTAGGTCGATACGTATTCTTCTACCTATTTTTGGTAAAAAAAATCGCAATAATCGTTTATCGGTTGGTTTGCGCAAAATTTATAGCGTTTACAAAATAGGGGATAGTTTTTTTGCATTTTTATTTTATTTTATTTTTTTACTACTAATGGCGGCGATCAGCGATTTTTTTCGTGACTGCGACATTATGGCGGACACTTCGGACAATTTTGACACATTTTTGGGACAATTGTCATTTTCACAGCAAAAAATGCATTTAAATTGCATTCTTTATTGTGAAAATGACAGTTGCAGTTTGGGAGTTAACCACAGGGGGCGCTGTAGGAGTTAGGGTTTACTTTGTGTGTGTTTACTAGTGTAGGGGGGTGTGGCTGTAGGAATGACATCATCGATCGTGTCTTCCCTATAAAAGAATGACGCGATCGATGCGCCGACACAGTGAAGCACGCGGAAGCCGCGTGTACACGCGGCTCTCCCCGTCTTCAGCTCCGGGGAGCGATCGCGACGGCGCGGCTAAAAACAAATAGCCGCACCGTCGTCCCGGATCGCTCCCGAGCGACCCCGACCTCCGCATGTACCGGGGGGGTCCCGATCGGACCCCCACCCACGTCTAGCAGAGGACGTACAGGTACGTACATGTGCCTGTCCGTGCCCATTCTGCTGACGTATATGTACATGAGGAGGTCGGGAAGTGGTTAACCACTAACATTTTTTTTTTTAAAGTACCCCTGTCCCCGTGTGCTTGCACGCAGAAGCGAAAGCATATGTAAGTCCCGCCCACATATGAAAACGGCGTTCAAACCACACATGTGAGATGTTGCCGCGAACGTTAGAGGGAATGCAATAATTCTAGCTCTAGACCACCTCTGTAACTCAAAACATGTAACCAGTAAAAAAAATTAAAGCCCTATGAGCCTGAGTCGGCCGCCCCTGCCCCTTCACAGCCCAGCACTCCAATGAGCAAGGAGGGAGCAGAGCACAGAGCTGTGACTGACTGACTTGGGGAGCTGTCAGAACAAAGTGATCGGCGATGTTCAATTGCCCGGTTCTTAGTGCAGAGATGCCAGGGGACAAATGCTGCATCCACCTAGGCAAGTATTAATCAACAAAAAAAAAGTCTAAACCCATGCTTGTCTTTTAAGATATAAAGCCTTTTTTGTGTGCAGAAGCCCCCCTAACCCCCCCTGACACTTACTGAGGTCCTCTCTGTTCAGCGATGTTCACGAGAGTCTTAGCAATCCGAGATTCTCCTTCTGATTGGCTGAGACACAGCTGCTACTGCTGTCAATAAAAGTCAGCGAGTCAATTAGGGGTGAGAGGGGGCGGGGCCGGGTTCTGGGCTCCATGTCTGAAATGGACACAGGGAGCTGTGACTCAGCACGGGGTGTCCCCATAGCAAGCTGCTTGTTCTGGGGCTAGGGGCAGTGAACAGGAGGGAGGGGCCAGGAGCACAGAAGAGGAACCTGAGAAGAGAAGGATCTGTGCAAATCCACTGCAACAGAGCAGGTAAGTATAACATGTTTTGTATTTTTATAGGGAAAAAATGAGACTTTACAATCAATTAATTTGTAACATATGGGTACATAGGGAATGGACTGAAGGCCAGGCTTAAGGCTGTCCAATTTTAAATATTAAAAGACTGTACAATTGTTGCCTTTATGACCAGGATAGATTTGATCATCACCCTGAGTTAGGATTGTCCTGCCATCTACTTCCATTTGTTGAATATTTTGTATAGATGGAATGCAATGTGTAATGTTCAGCTTTATAAAACAATTCTTTTTTTTGGACTGTTGAAAATTCCTGTGTATAAAAAACCCAAGTTTTTGCCAAAATGTTTTCCAAAACGATTTTAGTTGGTTATTAAAGGTTGCCAGGATAACTAGTTTATTGTTTACATTTCTCAGCTCCGATTGAAAGAGAGCGCAAACAAAAATCGAAATATTTAAACTAAATGATAACGAAAGTTCTTATTTTTATCATTACACTGTCGAGATAGACTATAATGTAATATTATCATTGTTATAATACTTCCCTGGCTAACATGGTCTTTTTTAACACTGTGTCTTCTACTGTGGGGCCAAACAGCTGTTTTCTCACTGAGCCTAGGTTCACACTGCTGCAGGATTGAAATTGTGTGAGTTCAGCTGAACTGAGCTGTCAGTCCGACTTTGGGGGCGATTTCAGAGACATCTGTGTGGGTTTCTGCGCAGATATCTATTGAAATCACACCCGAAGTCATTAAAAGTAGTGCAGAAACTACTTTTGGGAATCGGTGAGGCACCGCAAATGCGGCTTGGCACCGATTCGGACGGTGCCACTGTCGGTGTTGTGACGAGAAATGCCCCCCGTCGAATAATGCCCACACGGTACTGTGCAGGCGCAGCGCTTGCGCAGTACGGAGCTGCCGAAAGTGTCCGAACATTATAATTTAGGATCAGCTGAACACGGCGCCTGCGCACAAAAGACGACATTGTGCCACATGCTCCAGATGCTCGTGCAACTCTGCAAGGGGCGGATGTATTCATGATGGGAGCGTGTGAGGGGCGGATGGCAACAAAAGGGAGCATATTTTGTAATGATGGTCAGTGCTGTTAAGATGGGGGCGGAATTTGTCACAAAACTCAAACTCATCTCATAAACAAATATATCTTTGCTATTCTTCATACACGTGTTGCCCTTGTTTAGAAGATGTGTTTGAGTTTCGTGACAAATTCCGCCCCCATCTTAACAGCACTGCCCATCATTACAAAATATGCCCCCTTCTGTTGCCATCCGCCCCTCACACCCACTGTCCATCATGAACAGGTCCGCCCCTTGCAGAGTTGCACGAGCATCGGGAACGTATTCCAATGTTCGGCGGCTTTCGGCTGCTCCATACTACGCAAGCGCTACGCATGCACAGTACATGGCGGGCATTATTCGTCAGAACACCGGCAATAGCCGCTGATTTGGAACGCGGTTTGACATGTCAAGCCGCATGTCAAATCGCATCAATGTTAACATAGGCCCAGGCATCCTCTTCTCCATGGAGTCTCGGCGTTGATTGGATAGAATGATAGCAGCGCAGCCATTGGCTCCCGCTGCTGTCAATCAAATCCAATGACGTGGCCGCCAGTCCAATGTCCCAGTCTTGACATTTCAACTTACTGTATTTTTCGCTCCATAAGACACACCTGACCATAAGATGCACCTAGGTTTTAGAGAAGGAAAACAAGGAAAAAAAATATTCTGAACCAAATGGTGGTAGCTGCTACAGACAATTCAATCATCTACATACAGTACATGCTATTTATGATAAAGATGGATGATAAGACCTGCTATGGAGAAAGCAGTCACAGACCCAATAGAGCAGTTGCTCAGTAATGGGGTCAATGAAATAATCCACGGGTCAATAGTGATAGTACTGATCAGAAACAAGTAGCATGTAAGTGTAAAATAAAACCCGGCACTCTCCCAGGATGTTTGCAAAGTTCACTTATTATAAGCCCTCTGGTTCTATTATGGAAAGTAATTTAGAAGCGTTGCCATGGATAGGTGTGGTTGCCTGGAAAAGGAATAATGGTGTATGTTAAAGTAGCCCCAAATATGGCATTGCCGTATAAAGCAAAGACTGTGGGAAAAGTTCTGATCCCAGCACATAAAAACACAGCGATGACCGCTTCAGTAGACTCAATCCTGCATTTGTCGCGGCTGGGTGCAAGGGGGCATATTTGGTAAGGTAACATGGAAAGCACAATGAAGGTATTTCCCCAGTGGGGGATGATTATTCTCGAGTGTCTCACCAATCACTAAATCACCCAGGCTTCACTGACATGTACGGTCTTCACAGGGGGGAATGATCCCGCGCCCTCCACGCCAGGCAAGCCACCTCAGGCAGACCATGTTCCTACTTCCATGCATGCCGTAATGTAGCTATTTCCGGGTATGGTTTCCCAGGGAACACTGTTTACCCATGTCCTCCTCGAGCCTGGTAAATATTCACTCCATAAGACACACAGGCATTTCCCCCCATTTTTTGGGGGGGGAAAGTACGTCTTGCTCAGTGGTGGTCAGGTTTCAGCCTTCCCTTCTTTGGCCATGTCTCTGAGCACTGAACACATTTTACTTCTGGGCACTCCAAGTAGGTTGCAGTTCTGGATAATAACAGAACTCTGGAAGATAATGGGTTACTGGTAGCTTAAAGCGGGATTCCGTGCATAGTTTTTTTTTTAGCAATCCACAATACATTACATTCAATATTCTTTTACAATTATCAAAAAAACACAATCGGTACATAAAACAGTGTAAACATTTACCTGATATCTGCTCAGTGATCTTGTGGCCGTTTCCATGTTGGCTGTGTCCAGTTCCTGTGTCTTCCTGGATTTCCCTAGAGAGGTGCATGCTGGGATTTTTAGGCACAGTAATGCTCAGAGACTCCTGGGAAATGAATGCCATCATTTCCCAGGAGGCAATGGGGTCTTAGGACAGGAAGTTGAACCACCGCGGACTAGGAACTAGGCAGATTACGAAATCTGGCTAGTAACAGCCATATACAAGTGAGTAAAAAAAATGTTTTAAGACGTTTGATGGTTCTGTAAACAAAGCCTTGATATCTTAGTAATTTCAAGAGTGCTATATCTCTCTGAAAGACTTTTTACAATTTTTGACATTTCAGAATCAGTAAAATATATTTTTTGCCCCATTTTGCCTGCAACAATGCCTATTAATTATGCAGACCTTGATATAGGGTCCTTAGACCACACCCTCCCTCATTACACAAAAACACATCACCTGATATGCTTAAATCCAATAAGAATGAAATTTTATACAGCTTGGAGTTGGACAATAAGCATAACAATTATGATTTGGACAAAATACTAACTTACCTAATAATTGTGCACACAGTGTATAAATAATCATGTCAGTCAGTGGCGGCCCGTCCATAGGGGGCGCCTGGGCGCCGCCCCCCCTCCCCAGTCAGAAGAAAAAAAAAAAATTTTTTTATTTAAACCTGCGCCTTTAAAAAAAAATCCTAAAAAGGTCCTTATGTGCACTGTGTCCGCTCGCTGGGCGCCGGGCACAGTGCAGTAGGAGTAGCGCCACGTCTGTGCAATCACGGGATTGCAGACGTGGCGCTACATTGGCAGCCAAAATATGCCTTTGTGGCGCTTCCCAGCGCGCCACATGCTTCCGGCACGATGGACAGTAGTATTGTCATTGGCGGGCGGGTGCATACACTTTCTATGTGCACCCGCCTGTCTCTGTGCTAGTTCCGACGTCACTGGACAAACAGGAAGTTACGTCGGCACTATCCAGCTCAGTGCGCTCGTTCGTGGAACAGGTAAGCTGCATTCCATGTCTTCCCCTCACCCCAGTTTGTACTGTTCTGTGCTTCGGCGGCAGCAGCAACAGCATCGGCGGCCGGCACACCTCCCCACCCGCTTATTGAGACTTCAACATGCCGTCAGGAAGCACCACCCCCCCCCCCCTCCCGCTGGTTGAAAACTTTTTTTAAATGTCTGCCGTCAGGAAGCACCCCCTATTATTGTTTTTTTAAAATGCACATTCACTGCCTGATCCCCACCCATCCACCTCGGAGCCTTTTATTGTAGTTAGACTGCTGGGACTTTTAGTTCTCCATCTTCTCCTGGGGCTAATGGAGAAGATGGAGATTGGAGAACTACAAGTCCCAGCAGGTTATACATACAATAAGGCTCTGAGGTGGATGGCATGCACCTGAGCCCAGGAGAAGATGGGGAACTACAAGTCCCAGCAGGTTATAATATAAGGCTCCTAGGTGGATGGTGCTTCTCCTGGGCTCAGGTGCATGCCATCCACACCCATCCACCTCAGAGCCTTATTGTATGTATAACCTGCTGGGACTTGTAGTTCATCTTCTCCTGGGGCTCAGGTGCATGCAATCCACCATCTATGGGACTACAAGTCCCAGCAGTGAGAAAAACTGGACAAAGATGGTGGATTGCATGCACCTGAGCCCCAGGAGACGATGGAGAACTACAAGTCCCAGCAGGTTATAATATAAAGCTCCGAGGTGGATGGATGACTGGACAGTGACACAGTGGGGACAATTGGCACAGCGGCATGAATGGGCACAGTGGTGACAATTGATGGCACAGTGGCTGCGTTTGGCATGGCACAGTGGTGACAATTGATGGTACAGTGACCACAATTGATGGCATGGAACAGTGGCTGCATTTGATGGCATGGCACAGTGGCTGCATTTCATGGCATGGCACAGTGGTGACAATTGATGGCACAGTGACCACAATTGATGGCATGGCACAGTGGTGACAATTGATGGCACAGTGACCACAATTGATGGCATGGCACAGTGGCTGCATTTGATGGCATGGCACAGTGGTGCGTTTGATGGCATGGTACAGTGGTGACAATTGATGGCACAGTGGCTGCGTTTGATGGCATGGCACAGTGGTGACAATTGATGGCACAGTGGCTGCGTTTGATGACATGGCACAGTGGCTGCGTTTGATGGCATGGCACAGTGGTGCGAATTGATGGCACAATGACTGCGTTTGATGGCATGGCACAGTGGTGCGAATTTTTTTTTCTTCGTTTGCGCCCCCCCAAAAATTTTGAGCACCAGCCGCCACTGATGTCAGTGGATTGTTTCCGTAAATGGCTTAAAGATTCATACACACACACATGCAAAAGAGTGCCTGTTTGTGATGAAATTACAAACTGTTATGAATATAAAGTACAGATTACAAAGTTCAGAAGTCCGGGGAATATAATACCACACAGTGTACACAGTGCATCAGTTTATTGCACAGGATGTGCTGTTATAGTGACAGTCAGGGAAAAGTATGCCTCTGGCGGTTTAATGTACACAGGGTGTCCATTGCGATAGCAATCAGTGGGGAGTGTGCAGTTACAATAGAAATGCTCAGTGCAGAATAAAAAATAAAAAAAACATACAATGGCAGTTAATTGAAGATTAGTGGAGAAAAATATTAGAACACTAGTAATCAATGGAAAAGTGTGTTGGTGCAGTGGCAGTCAGTGAAATGGGCCATTAGGTTTCGTTAACACCAATCGCAGTGTTTTTGCGACATTTCATTAAAGTTTATGCCCTGCAGCTGAGCAGCATTGACAAGCAATGACGTAGTGTGTGGTGAGTTGCGTTGTGGAAAAATGCTGCATGGATGAATTTTTTCCACATAGCACTGCACGTCACTAGTGCATTGTGGTCTGAATGAGGCACATAGAAAATACTTTGTTTACGTTCCCTAGCAGTGACTTGCATTGTTCAGGTCACCGCATATAGTGTGAATGAGCCCCAGGTCAGTTGCAATCAGCAATGAATGGTATGGTAGCACTCAGTTGGGAAGTGAATCAATACATATGTGGTCAGTGGGAAAGTGTCTATGGAGTCAGTGGCAGTCACTAAAGTGCCCCTGGTATCAGAAATTACTTACCTGCTGTTCCTGAAACTCAACACTATGAGATGGGGGATGGGCTCGAGGTCCGGTCTGAATAAGCCACGCCAGAGACACGTCTGGACCGTTCACTTGCTTCCCGTTGAGTGACAGGTCTGGTGGATCACAGTTGTTATATAAAAGACAGCAGTGTCTCCGGGTAATGGCAATGCCCATACTGTTTATGGTCAATGATGTAACTGGGACTTGTGACCTGCTGTTTGGTGAGAGGCAAGAGAACAATCTAGACGTGTCTTGGCAGAGGCATTTTTTCTTTTAGCGGGCCGGAGGGCATTGTGATTGATGTGAATCTACATCATGGACCTTTTTGAGGTTTTTATTAAGGCAAGATACCCCTCACGTTGAGGGCATGTGTGGCCTGGTATAGTTCAGGATGTTGGAGGTTGCACTTCCCCGTCCCCCCCTTTCTAGCCAGCAATTGGATTAAGGGTCTAAAATGGATTTTATGTGGAACCTAATGATTTTTTTCCATATTTTTTTTTGGGGGGGGGGGGATACAAGCTTATTCATCTACCTTTACCATCAGAGATCAGTAGTGGTGAGTCATTGGTAGATCAACTTATGTACAACCAGCCTGTCGATACATGGATAGATATTTCATACATTTTATTCCTTGTTTAATGCCATATTTAAGAAAACACACACAAATGAAAATAAATAAATTGTCATTAGTTAGGATACTAAGTAATTGGAGAGAATACAAAAGTAGAAGAAAGGGATGGGTGGGGAAGGGATAGGGAAGGTGTATGGCCAGGGGAAGGGGGCCTTGGTGGTCAACTGGGTGTATGGTTGAAATATGTCAAAGTGTTAGAAGGCGAAGGTCAAAAACCTTTATGAACCATGGTTTGTGATAGCCTGGCTTTAACCCCGAAGATTCAAAAGTCTGGCAATTTACAGGCCTTGGAGTCTGTTTGTTTAGTGACTGTGAACAACTGATAAAGATTTTAAGGGTTTTCATGCGTACAGATGATCGGACATTCCAACAACAAAACCGTGGATTTTTTTCCAACGGATGTTGGCTCAAACTTGTGTTACATAGACATGGTCACACAAATGTTGTTGGAAATTCCGAACTCCAAGAACACGGTCACGTACAACACGTACTATTAAAGGGAAGTTCAAAACCAGTTGTGTTAGTATAAGTTTGGTGAGAGACGATTCGCACTTTTCAGCCTCGTGCTTTTCAGTCCGTTACAGCATGACAAATGTGCTATCTCCATTACGAACGCTAGTTTTACCAGACCGAGCGCTTCCGTCTCGTACTTGATTCAGAGCATGCGTGGAATTTTGTGCCTCGGAATTGTCTACACACGATCGATATTTACGAGAACGGATATTGTTGTCGGGAAATTTGAGAGCCAGCTCTCAAATCTTTGTTGTCGGAAATTTCAACAGAAAATATCCGATGGAGCCTACACACGGTCAGAATTTCCGACAACAAGCTCCCATCGAACATTTGTTGTCGGAAATTCCGAGCATGTGTATGCGGCATAAGTCTATAGGAAAGGGTCATCTGTATGGATGAGCCAGTCAAAAGAGAGATATTCTCTTTGAGTACATAGATTTGAAACCTACACCAGATGCATCCACCCTGGAAATTCTGTGCAAAAGTGTATCAAATATTCCACAGACTATATGGTTACCCAATGAATAAAACCCCTAATGTAAACAAATACACCTTTAGGATGCGTTCACACCTGTGAATGCACCCTGCCTACGATTAGATGGGAGAACCACAGGGGGGGTTCCCATGATTAGCTGCGAGTAGGGATATCCATTCACAGCAATGCTAGGCTGCCAGCTCTCACAGCTAATCGTGCCCACTTAGATGTAACTGCATGTGTCCAGGGCTGATCACTCACATAGCATCACTGCTTGAGAGATTACATGCGATTGGGCTTGATTAGCTGACACAGTAGGTTCCCATTGCTTTGAATGGCCTATTTGCAGCTAATTGCAGGAACTCTCGCTGGGGTTCTTGCATCTAATGTCAGGCGGGGTGCATTTTTTTTTAGGTTTGAATGTACCCTAAAGGTGTATTTGTTTACATTATTTGATTCACAAGGGCTTCATTGGGGGTTTTATTCATTGATTAACCGAATGCCTGCAAATTATTTGATACACTTTGGCCCAAAATTTCCAGGGCATATACATCTGCCGACTATGGAACGCTCTACCAACCGCCATCCGATTGGAGGCAAACCACCTGGCCTTCAGGAGAGAGATCAAGACCCTTCTCTTCTAAGGGCCGAGGGAATGGATACCAAAGCGCCCAGAGGCGATTCAGTTTGCATGTGTTGCGCTATATAAGTTTCTCACTCACTCACTCATTCTATAGGAAAGGGTCCTCTGTAAGCATGTATCAGTCAAAAAGAGAGATATTAATTTCCCAAGTAAGGTCTACTATTACTGTTTGAGAGGACCGGGAGAGAGTAATTGCACCACAATTGGTCCAAGAGATGTTTAATGTACAAATAAATAAGACGCTGAAGTGTGGCATGGGAAACTAAAATATGGTTGATGTATGAAAACAATTTTTGCATGGGGGAGTAACAAGTATAACCTGGTGTGGGGAGGCTGATTTGACTCCAGCAAAGGGAATGTCATAGCAACACCACCCTTCCATGATCAGCTTCCACTTTACCTTCACTCACACATCTTTAGCATCAGTTCCAGGTTTGTTAAATTTGTCATGCCACTAATATACACTTGTGTGTTATGAATCACTAGAAGGCCCAAAATCATTCCATTGCAACAATTGAGCATTTTGGGCCAGATCCTCAAAAGGGATACGCCGGCGTAACTGCTGTTACGCCGTCGTATCCCTGTTTCTAACTGGATGTTAGGCAGAAGATCCGGCATGTGTAAGGGACTTAGGATGCAGTACCGCATCCGCCGCTGGGGGCATTTCGTGTCGAAATGCCGCCTCGGGTATGCAAATTAGCACTTACGGAGATCCACAAAGCTTTTCAGCTTCGTTTTTTCTTCGTGAGTTTTAGTTTGCAAACGCAAAATTAGGGCTGCTTTTACAAAGTGTAGACTGTTTACACCATGTAAAAGCAGACCCTTCTGTCCAGCGGTGCGATTTTTTTTTTGTTTTAAATTTTTTTTTTTTCGCCGTATCTTTTTTTTCCCCGACGCAACTTTATCGACCCGTCGCGATCCACAAAGCTCGGCGTAACGTAATTTCGCACTATGCACGTCGGGAAAATGACGTCACGAGCATGCGCAGTACGGCCGGCGTGGAAGCGTGCCTAATTTAAATGGGAATCGCCCCCATGAAAAGAGGAACGCCTTGCGCCGGCGGAATTTAAGTTACACAGCCAAAAATTTCTAGGTAAGTGCTTTGTGGATCGGGCACTTAGCTAGAAATTTTAAGGCAGTGTAACTTAAATGGGAAAAATTAAGTTACGCCGGATCTTTGTGAATTACCCCCTTAGTTCCATGTCCAAGTACTGAATGTTTGATTTATATAAAGGTTATGTAGCATGCCACGGCCTGAAACATAGAAAACATTTTTTGTCCCTTTATCTCTAAATTTATCCGAGCGTCATTTCACATTTTGTTGTAGCTTCCAATTATTTTATTTGTCTCAATTATGCCAGATTTCTTTTGGCCAGACATGATATTATTGAAACATGAAGAGAGTTTGCATTTGTGTATCTGCAGGAAGGATTATCTGTTTCTTATCAAAATGCAGAGTAACATGGGGGGTGTGATCGAATGTGAACGGCGGCGGACGTTTTTACCTATCCTCTTCCATTAATGTGAGTTAAAGTGATAGCAAAGCTTCAGTTTTTATATTTTATAAATAACAAACATGTTATACTTACCTCCTCTGTGCAAGGGTTTTGCACAGAGTGACCCCGATCCTCCTCTTCTGGGGACCCTCCGTGGCACTCCTGACTCCTCCCGGCATCGAGTGCCCCCACAGGGAAACGCTTCCTGCTCCTGAGTCCTGCTGCTGCATCCATTGACACAGACAGCAGGACTTGGTCCTGCTCCCCAGCTGCCACGTCATTGGATTTGATGGACAGCAGCGGGAGCCAATGGCTGTGCTGCTTTCAATCCAGCCAATCAGGACCCCGAGACATCGGCTGGAGCGGGTGTGCTTGTTCCTGGAGCTGGAAAGACATGGCTCAGGCAAGTAAAAAGGGGGCTCTGAGGGGCTGCTACACTAAAGGAGGTTTTTCTCCTTAATGCATTAGGGTGAAAAACCCAAGGGTTCACCACCCCTTTAAAGCCTGGGGATGGCGTTTCTCACTCCCGAGGCTTCCCACACCCGCAGCGTGCCCTGAATGTTGTAGAGCCGCTGGCAGAGTTTGAATCCTGCTGAACGAACTGCTGACATCCTACACACACACACGTGCGCGGTCCGGCGACATCTTTCTGGGATGGCAGGGTGAGCAGCTACATATCCTTGCGCTTGGACACCAAATGGTTGCTGAATGATAAAGTGCAGGAATTGGTGGCTGAGAGTGGTGCCCAGTATTGGGAAGTGAATGAAGACTCAATGAGTGCCTCCACTCAGGTGGTATGGAATGCTACCAAGGCTCATACGCATGGTCAGTATGTAAATATTATTAAGACTTTGAAGAAAAAGTATGAGGCACAAACTGTTAGATTGGAACAAATGAAAACTGCTGCCACCAAGGCTTTTACCACCTTTCCATCAGTGGATAAATTCTCAGAATTAGCTCAGGCACGTAGGTAGTTATCTCTTCATTACACCGCACTCACCCACTCTGATAATGCAATCCAGGGCAATAAGGTGGTTGAGGCTGGGGACAAAAACGGCAAGTTGTTGGCAAATCTGGTGGCTGATTCAGTAATTTCAACAGTAACCTCCAGCTCAGGGACTCGGATATCCAACCCCTCTCTGATATTAAGGAAATTTCAACTCTACCTCCTATAGCTGTCAGTAACAGGTGTGACCAGAACTGTGTGGACTGCAACAGAGGAAACCAAACGTATGTAAAGTAAAAAAATAAAATAAATCAGGATCACAGGTACAGCTCATGGGGCTCAAGGAAAATACCAAGGCGATGAGTGCAATCATCAGCCGGGTATAAATACACATACACCTCCTGCAATCAGTCTTAGGTGATGCCTGATTGCAGGAGAGGATGTCGTCTCCAGACTGCCGGGAGTCACCCGCTGGTTGACACCAGTACTGCAGCCCAAGGAACTGACGGTGCCAACCTTTCCTGACATTACCCCCCCTCGAAAGAGCGACCTTCTGATGCTCCAACTAGTCGCAGCAGTGAAAAGTAAATGGCATCCAGACAGACAGCGGGTAGCAGCATATCAGGTCGGGAAGCGGGCACAACGATCTGGGAAGCGGGCACATCAAGCTGGGCAACGGCACATTAAGCTGGGCAGTGGGCACAGGCAACTGGGCAGCGGGCACATCAAGCTGGGCAGCGGGCATCTAATCATCTGACTGGAGAACAGGCGCTGGATCATCAGGCCGAACAGCGGACACTGGATCATCAGACCGGGTGTCAGGAACTGGCTTCTTAAGCAGGATATCGGGCATCAGATCATCCAACCGGACAGCAGGCTCCGGGTCATCAGACTGGACAGCAGGCTCTGGGTCATCTGGCTGGGCAGCAGGCTCCAGGTCATCTGGCTGGGCAGCAGGCTCCAGGTCATCTGGCTGGACGGCAGACACTGAAACATCAGGCTGGGCAGTGAGCACCGTATCAGCAGACTAGGTAATGGGCACCGGCTCAGCAAGCTGGGTAACAGGCATTGGCTCAGCAAGCTGGATGACGGGTACTGGCACAACAGGCTGGGTAACGGGCACCAACTCCGCAGGCTGGGTCACGGGCACCAGCTCAGCAGGTTGGGACACGGGTACCGGATCTTTAGGCTGGGACATGGGCACCAGAACTTCAAGCTGGGACATGGGCACTGGAACTTCAGGCTGGGACACCGGAACTTTAGACTGGGACAGGGGCACTGGAACTTCAGACTGGAGCATGGGCACAGGACCATCAGGCTGGAACACGGGCACCGGGACTTCAGGCTGGAACATGGGTACTGGAACATCAGGTTGGAGCATGGGCACAGGAGCATCAGGCTGGAACATGGGCACGGAGCTTCAGGCTGGAACATGGGCACTGGAACTTCAGGCTGGAACACGGGCACCGGGACTTCAGACTGGAGCATGGGCACAGGAGCATCAGGCTGGAACACGGGCAGCGGGACTTCAGGCTGGAACATGGGTACTGGAACATTAGGCTGGAACACAGGCAACGGAACTTCAGGCTGGAACACGGGTGCCAGAACTTCAGGCTGGAGCATGGATTCTGGGAGTCCCACTGCCGGAGGAACCCATACTGGAATGGACGAGTGTGCCACTGGGCCCATTTCCCCATGGGTGTTACTGATGTAATCATGCCCAACAGCTGGAGGCAGGTCCTGGCAGGGAGACAGTTGGCCGCCCTTGCAAACTTTGCTCGTTCTAAGATAGGGGGAATCTTCCCTTCTGGTAGGGACACCGTATTTTATCATGTGTCCAGCTCTGCACACAGTTCAGACCAACAGCTGGGATGGATCTGACTGGCTCTTCTCCCAGTTTATGAGTCACCCGAGCTGTTGAAGGGTTGTGATGACTCTGTCGTGGTGAAACAACAACTTGTCCTTGTCTTGGTCCAGGAGCAGGAGGTTGTCCAAGTAGTGATGAATGAGAATCCTGCATCTCCTCAGCTGCGCCACTACTGCCAGCAGGACCTTGGAAAAGACCCTGGGCGAGGTCGTCAACCTGAAGGGCAGGCAGACAAATTGGTAGTGAATAGGTCCAATTGTAAACCTCGGAAACCTCTGAAAGCTTGGAGGGACCGTCACGTGGAAATATGCATTCTTCAAGTCCACCGAAAGGAGCCAGTCTCCTGGTTGTATCACCTTCAGGATGGTCTGTAATGATTCCATTTTGAAGCGTTCCTTTTTCACGTGGTTGTTCAGCCACTTGAGGTCGATCACCGGCCTCTATTCTCCCCACTTTTTCTGTACCAAAAATAGCGGTGAATAAACTGAGAAGAGCTCCCTCCGGGGCACTGGTTTTCATTGCCCGCTGTTGTAGGAGTGTGTTCACATACTGAAGCAGAATCTCTTTATTCGAGGAGCATGAGGGGAGAGCGATCGGTACGAAGTTTGTCTTTGTTTTCTCGAGAAACTCCCAGAAATGCTCTGTCTTTATGGTGGAGAGCACCCAGCGGTCCAGGACATTCTCCATCCATACTTGCCAGAAACTGTGCAGCCTGGCTCCCACTGGGCAAGCATGGACACCGTTAAAACCATTTCTAGGGCCATCCCAAGTTTATGCAAAAGCTAAATATGAGGTGCAGAAAGGAAGCAAAGGGACTGCCCTTTCTTCAAACCAGGTGATTCAGTGTGGCTTTCAACTGCAAATTTGAGGCTGTAGTATCCCTTGAAGAAAATGGGTAGGAGGTAAAACCAGTGTTTAATGTGTCCTTTCTGAAGCCAATATCACTAGATCCCAGTGGATCACAGTCAGAGGCGTCCCTAGGGGGGGCCAGAGGGGGCCCTGACCCCCCCAACATCATGCTGTGCCCACCATGTGCCTTGTGCAATTTTTGCGCTTTGCTCCCCGAGAGGGAGAGCGTCCCCAGTCAGCTCTGCGAGGGATTCCTCCCCCTCCCTCTGCTCGCCGACACTGCATAATGCGAGCGCTCACACAACCAGATATTCTAGCCTGGACTGTGTAAGTGTGTGCACTGCAGACTGCAGTACACTGTAATCACTGAACTACATTATCTCCATCCCTTCTCCCCCCCATCGTCTCCCTCCCCCTCTCCTGTTCTTTCAAAACATTCACAAATTTACTTTCACTTTCAGTTAGGCAGATAATATACGGTGCAAATTTCTTTCCCTGCATCCACAGATTCAGGAAAGAAACTTGCATTGATACCCCCATCAACAGACAGTGGTGACAGGGGAATATCCCTCCTGCCAGCAATTATATTCTCCCGACAAACAGTGATTATCACTAGTGGCTATACAGCAACACTAGTGATAATTATAAGAGAATCTGCTCATTAATGGTTCAAAACTCAGCCAGTTTCTGCTGAACCAGCTGAGATTTAAACTGTCTATGGCTGGTCTTAGCTCTTAGGCAGCCCATACATTGATTAGCACTGTGGAGTGTCCGGCTTCCTGGCGTGATTGGGCATGTGGGATTTCAACACACCCAAGCCCATCTCTATTGGTGTAGACAGTGAGCTCCCTGCAGGTTGCTTAGCAGCAGTGGACCC
Organism: Rana temporaria; assembly: GCF_905171775.1. Classification (NCBI taxonomy): domain Eukaryota; kingdom Metazoa; phylum Chordata; class Amphibia; order Anura; family Ranidae; genus Rana; species Rana temporaria. The sequence continues at coordinate 401,398,362 of NC_053489.1, read as the reverse complement.
TTCTCTGACATGCAGATCGGATGCAATCCAGGTGATGCTCTTAGTCAAATCCTAGTCATAAATATCAGTGATTTTATTGATCAAAGCCCACACTTTACAGGCATAGAGCCCACATGGCTGCTGATCATACGGTTGATTATATTTATGTGGTTGTACTCTTGATGCTAATAAATACTGTGTTTATTAGATCTGACTGGGAGCATCACCTGGATCACATGCCGATCAGCATGTCAACAGAGAAGGTTATACAGCATTACTGCTGCTAGGTGACCAGCTGGGGGCTCGGCTCTCTATAAACCAATAGTGCCAGCCTTCCCCTGCATGCACCCATAATGTCACCCAGCACTAGGTCCTAATAGACTGCCGCCGCTGCCAAGGAGACAGACGCCAGACCAGCGCTGTAAATAGCAGGGACAGGACAGCTGGGGATCCCCCACTGTGGCAGAACACCAGGGCCCGGTGGCAAGACAACCTTTGCAACCCTGATAGTTCTCCCACTGCTTTGGACCCTTATATTTTCTTGGTGTGCTGGTGACATATATTTCTTGTTTCTGCCACCCTGGGGGCCCCAGTATAGTAGGAAGGGAGCTCACTGCAGAACATGTGAAAGGGCCCATAGTGGGATCGTAGTAAAGGGCCCCAGGATATATATATATATATATATAGATATATATATATATATATATATATATATATATAATTGCATTTTATAGTTGGCCCCCCTACTTTTGTCCCTGTCCCCCCATGTGCCCCCCCTAAATATGAAAGCTGGAGACGCCACTGATCACAGTAAGGAGTACAAGGTGGAGGCAAAGCTGAATTCAAGAAGACTGCCTTCAATATCTTATTAAATGGGAGGGGTTTGCTATGGAGGAAATTTAAGGGAACCTGCACACAATATCCATGCTGACAGATTGATAAGAATTTTTCATTGTGTCTAGCTGTAGAGGCATCAGGAGGCTGTTCTTAAAGGGGTTGTAAAGGTTCATGTTTTTTCACCTAATGCATTCAGGTGAAAAAATATGTGATGTTTGCCGGCCCCCCAGCCCCCCCCCCCCCCCCGTTTACTTACCTGAGCCCTCGAAAGTCCTGCGTTGTGAACGAGCAGACTTCTCGACTGGGATTTTCGTCTCTTCTCGGCTCAATCATTGGATGATTGATAGCAGCGCAGCCATTGGCTCGCGCTGCTGTCAATCAAACCAATGATGTGGTGCGCCAGGGGGCGGGGCTGAGTGATACAGTTGGCGGCTATAGCCACCGGCTGTATCACGGGAGCGCGCCCGCAAGCTTCCCATGAAGGGGGTTATCGCTTACGGGGAGGAGCCGAGACAGCTGCCGAGGGACCCCAGAAGACCAGGATCGGGGCCACTCTGTACAAAACGAGCTGCACAGTGCACAAGTTATATTTGAACCTTTACAACCCCTTTAAAGAGGTGCAAGCATGGTTCGGTGCCTCTTTGATCTGTGTATGCAAAGCATGGGATAACCTTTACTGCCCATCTGCAGCATGTCGCGTGCATGCACTATATTTTTTCGGCCATGGTTATACTTTAAATGTGGCACGTTGGATTAGCTTGTATTGGTATGTGACACCTTCCTTTTTGGTGGCGGGTGCTTTGTCTTCTTGTCAGATACTCTGTGCATGAGATTACTGTTGCTCTGATTACCCATTGCTTTACTCTGATCTCATCTCCAGGCTCCAGCCCATCAATCTTTCCTGGGTGCTGTGGTGGAGACCCAAGCTACCAATTGGACTCCGTGTCTTGGGGGAGCCAGTGTCCCCTGTTACACAAGTCCGTAACAATTATACCCACTTAATGCATTGTTGCTCTCTTGGCCAATTAAAGTTACAAAGACTTTCGTCCCAGTGGAATTGAGGCACAAAATACTGGGGACCCGATTCTAAAATAGCTGTCTATTTATGGTTTTCATCCCTCTCATTGTGTTGTTACTGCGTTAAAGCCTGTCACAATTTATGCCCTGTCCAGGTCTTCACCTCAAGCCCCCCGCTAGTCTTTGCCTCCCCCTACCCATTCCTGGTCCAACATAGCCATGGGGCCAGATTCAGAAAGAAGGTACGCTGGCTTATCTATTGATACGCCGCGTAACTTCTAGGATGCGCCGGCGTATCTTTTTTCTGTATTCAGAAATAGGGCTTTGCGTAAGTTACGTTCACGTCGAAAGCACTGACTATTTGCGGCGTAATTGGGAGCATGCGCACTGGGATACGTTCACGGACGGCGCATGCGCCGTTAGTCAAAAACGTAATTTAAGTGGGGTCAGCCTTCATTACCATACAACACGCCCATTGCATGGAAAAATTTGTATTCCGCGGGCTTACGCCGGACCACATACGCTACGCCGCCGTAACTTAGGGCGCAAGTTCTTTCTGAATACGGAACGTGCGCCCTAAGTTACAGCGGCGTAGTGTATCTGAGATACGCTACGCCTGCCGATAGATACGTATATGTATCTGAATCTGGCCCATGGACTTTATTACCGTTTTTGTGCCTTCTCCTTGTACATTATTTTATTATACCTCCCACAACCCAGATAGCAAGTAATTCTGCTGAAAATTGGAAAATCACTTGCTAAGCTATTGCTAGACTTCATAAAGTTTGCTGCAGAAATGCAGCAATTCCGCATTGCATGACTCCAGATCAACTTTCTTTGCAAACATTCTGCAAGTCTGCTGCAAGTTCTGGTTAAATTATGTTGTACAATAGACATCCCACCACAGGGGTCACTGTGGCTGAATATTCATGCTGTAGACTTACTACTGCAACTTTGCTCTTGCTAGAGACTTGCCACAAATTGGAAAAGTGTCAACTAGAACTTGTGCTTCAAGTGTTCTGCAAATGTACAACTTGCCAGTGAAAATGTGCAGCAAGTTAACAAGACTTACAATTTAACACTGACGCTAATTTTTGGCAAGTTATCCTTGCAATCTGGCAAATCAAAGGGCAAGAGGGTTAATGACAAACTAGAATAATATCTCTGCACCTTGGTTTCTGCTTGTCATGATGACTGAGTCTCTCTCCCCCTGATCTGAGTTTTATAACATGATAATCATGTTAGTCCCAGCTTTCAAAAAACCTCCTTTGAGGTCTATGGAAGTCATCTGCAATGCCCTCTTCCCATTCTCTGATCTTCTGATATTCCACCTTTAGCCATTGTTAAAGTGGTTGTAAAGTCATAATGTTTTTTATCTTAATGCATTCTATGCATTAAGATAAAAAAACCTTCTGTGTGCAGCAGCCGCCCCAGCACCCCTTAATACTTACCCGAGCCCCATCTCTGAGTCCAAAGGTGCGTCAGCCATCTGGGACTCTCCTCTTGAGTGGCCGAGACACAGCAATGCGCCATTGGCTCCCGCTGCTGTCAATCAAAGTCAATTAGCCAGTTAGCAGAGAAAGGGGCTGGGCTGAACGGGGGCTCAGTGTCTGAATGGACACAGGGTGCTGTGACTCAGCTTGGATGCCTCCATAGCAAGCTGCTTGCTGTGGGGGCACCCAACAGGAGGGAGGGCCCAGGAGAGATGGAGAGGGTCTACGACGCATGTCCAAGCACACTTCTGCATTTTACTTGGAGTATTATGGCATGTTCCATGCACAGCTCTCTGGTGCTGAGGACAGTGTCAGCCACAACTAGTCTGCATGTTTTGTTCTCTGCCACAGCCAAACTAATCAGGGTGCCTTTTTCCTTTATCAGCTACTCTAATTTAAGTGGTCTTCTCCCTTAAATGGGTACAACCAATGTGGCCCTTTCCCTCTGGCCAGCGCTGGTAAGTTCCTGGTTATTCCAATCTGCTACCTGTCCTGACCTCTGTAAAGTTTATGGTTATAGAAACTATTATATATGTATCTACACAGACTGGTCCTGTGGATACTTGTAGAGTAAACAGTGCCACGTCCTATCAATTTGAAATGAAGAGAAAGAAGTAGAAGGCTTGGACTTTATAGGCACGACCTAAAAGGTATATAAAAATTGATTTTATTATACACATAGAAAATCTATAATTTTTAAAATCAACATTTATAAATCAATAATTGAAAGGTAAAGTGCAGCTACTGTACATAGCCAATGAATAACTGCATGGAAACTTGGAGATGAATTACAATCATTCCATGGTAGTAAGGGATCCAGGAGTGAGGTTATGTAACAGGAAAGCGATGAATAAATCTCCTAGGCTCTACATGTTACACGCCTTACGCTTCTTGAGGAGCATCAAAACGACTAACAAAAATGGAAAAAAAATTAAATAAATAAAATACAATACATAATCCTATAACACAATATAGTAAACAAGGCATACTGTTTCAAATACCTTCAACAAAAAGGCCATTCCCCAGTGAGAAAACGGCAGAAACAAAGCAAACCAAACAACTATGGGGACGTACATAACATAATAGTAAGAGTTATTAACCAAATGTATATCCAAAAATGTGGACACGATGTCCACAATCGTAAAGCATTCTAAACTGCAATTGGGAAAGAAAGAAATGGGGGGGAGGAAATGCACTTAAAACATGAATGCTTATTAACCACTTCAATACCAGGCACTTACCCCCCTTCCTGCCCAAGCCAATTTTCAGCTTTCTGTGCAGTCGCTGTTTAAATGACAATTGCGTGGCCATGCTACATGCGGGCACCAACGATGGGCACTGGTAGGTAGCACTGATGGGCATTGATAGGCGGCACTGATGGGCACTGAAAGGCTGCAAAGATGGGTACTTATGGGTGGCACTGCTGGAGACTGCTGGGCACTGATAAGCGGCACTGCTGGGCACGGGCGCGCAATGGCTGTTATGCTGCTGGACGTCATATTATGTCCAGTCAGGATAATGCAACGGCCGTCATTTTGCTATAGGCCGGGCGGTAAGTGGTTAAGAAGGTATGTTCCAATTAAGAAAAAATGTACCATTTTAAGCTAGTAGATTCCAAATAGAAAACAAAAGTGTACCAGAATAAACCACTAGGTCGCACCATAATGGACTAAGATTGTTCTGTTCTCGCTACACGTTTGCCCCTGGCGTGTATGTAGCTCAACATACAGCTTAAACCTTGCATCCTAAATAACCAGACTGTAACTTTGGATCTTTATTACGATGAACAGATGGTGGCCATATAAGATGTGTATGAAGAATGGTGAAACTAGAGATAAACAAATAAATGAACATATAAGAATTATATGAACACAAACAAATGTCTACTAGGCATATAGATAAACAGTCTTTATCATACCAGCAATGCTGCCTTAGGAGATCGGGACATAGGAAACGTGGTGCAGGCTTAGCTGACACCATGTGGACTGTCCAGTGGAAAAGATAAAAGAGTTGTGATAGGAAGTGAAGACAGTTTTCAATAACACGACAGGAAATGTTCATTACCATAGAACATTGCCCATCAACAGTCCTTTGTTAAGAGTGTCATCTAGTGGACGATATTTGAATTACAAGTCCAGAAGATATTACTGTATTTCCTTATAGGCCAAAGGCATGACAAAGATTAATAGCTAGATTCACGTACGGCGGCGCTTCTTTAGGTCGGCGTAGCGCATCCCATTTGCACTACGCCGATGTAAGATAGTGAGGCAAGTACTGTATTCACAAAGCACTTGCCTCCTAAGTTACGTTGGCGTAGCGCAAATGGCCCGGCGTAACCCCGCCTAATTCAAAATAGGCAGGTAGGGGGCGTGTTGTATGGTAATGAATTCACGATTCATTACCATACATGTAAATGAAGCGCCGATCGTACGACGCATGCGCGCGCATGCTCAGTATCACGTCGCAAATACTCCTTGCTTTCGACGTGAACGTAACCTACGCCCAGCCCCATTCTGAATCAGCTTACGCAAACGACGTAAACAACGTGAAATTCGTCGGCTGTCCCGGCGTCCATACTTAACATTGGCTGCGCCATCTTTTTGGTGGTTTATCTTTACGCCTGAAAAACGCTGTACGTAAACGGCGTAGCTTACTGCGACGGGCGTACGTATGTTCCTGAATAGGCGTATCTTGCTTGTTTACATATTCTCGGCGTAAATCGATGTACACGCCCCTAGAGGCCAGCGTAAATATGCAGCTAAGATACGACGGCGTAGGAGACTTACGCCGGTCGTATCTTAGCAACAGACAAGCGTATCTCAGTTTTAGCATACACTTAAAGATACGACGGCGTGGATTCGGACTTAAGACGGCATATCTACTGATACGCCGTCATAAGTCTTTGTGAATCTGGCTAATACTAATAATTTGGAGTAGTAAGAAAACAGGTTAAAGTGCAACAAGCATAAACTTGAGGCGGCTAGTAGGGAGTTTTTTGTAGTAATCCTGGCACAATAATTTGTGTTTGAATAAGGTATCTAAAATAGAAGGGAATAAACAAAAAAAATAAGATAGAGCATAAATAGCCAAAAACTGCCCAAATAAGGGAGTACCGATATCCAAGGTAGTCAAAACTCACCAAAAAAGGTAGAGAACACTGTCAAAGATGTGAGATTTGGGGGGGGGGGGGGGGGGGTTGTTGCATAAAGAGAAAAACCCATATTATCCGAACACAAGTTAAATATTTCCCAGGTAGGAGACAATTATTAGCAGGTCCTCAGTACTGGGTGATTAAGCCCATTGGTTTCTAAAGGGTTAGGTGTGCAGCTTTCACCATAATAGCCCAGACAGGTAGACAGTGCATTAACCTGGTGAGATAAGGAAACAGGGAAACCAAGAAATAAAGGGCGTGTATCCAATAAAAAGAAAGATACAGGCTAGAGAACTTTACGAACGATACCTTAACACAGGACACCCCACTTTTTTGGGCCGCTGCCACTCTACCGACAACACCAATTGCGCGTAGCTAGATAGGACGCTGCAATGGCATGCTTAAGTATGCACGCCCCGCCTGTAGTCAACCAATCGGGTACACCGATGTGATGTCATCCAGACTGGCTGCTACTCGTCACTTTGCATGTGCCCGAAGAACATTCCGCGCCTGCGCAAAGAGAGATGTAAAACATGGCGCACAGCGAGGGGAAAGGGGCCGGCAATGTAAGTGTAAGGACAAGACAGAAGGACAGCGCCCTTTAGCTGATCCCCATGCGCCAACATGCCGCAACATTGCATGCAGTGTGTGGCGCTGGGCGGCCGCACAGTGCTGGAATGTAGCCAGCTCCTGCCAGACAGACACTAGAAAACAACCAATAGAGGGAAAGAGAAACAGAGGGCCCAGGGTAACAAAGAACTAGGTAATAGCAATAGAGAATAATAAAAATAAAAAATATATAAACAAAATCACATAAATTGGTATCCAATATTTTGACGTTTTAAGTCCAGGGAAGTATTTCCCCGACTTATTAACTAATCAACAATATTCATATAAAATGTTTACAATCAAATATAGACATAATAAAGAGACAATAAATACTGTCGCTTAGAGGGATGGACGGGAATGTATTATGAAACCTCAAAGAACCTGTGACTCCAAAGCCTAATGGAAATATCAAAGGAGCGGTTTATATATGTCTGGGCCCCATTGATCCCAGGAGGGAGCATGGGATAGCATTAAGGCTCTCAATCCAGATTATCTATCATCGAAGAATATGCTTATCCCGCCTCTAGAGTCTCTGGGGACCACAGCCAGTGCAATGAATGAAACCAGAGATACATCAAATTTGTGATATAGATCTAAATGTCTGCTCACGGTAGTCACCATTTTGCCGTTTGCAGAATAGTATACAGTGCCTTGCGAAAGTATTCGGCCCCCTTGAACTTTGTGACCTTTTGCCACATTTCAGGCTTCAAACATAGATATAAAACTGTAATTTTTTTTGAAGAATCAACAACAAGTGGGACACAATCATGAAGTGGAACGAAATTTATTGGATATTTCAAACTTTAACAAATAAAAAGCTGAAAAATTGGGCGTGCAAAATTATTCAGCCCCTTTACTTTCAGTGCAGCAAACTCTCTCCAGAAGTTCAGTGAGGATCTCTGAATGATCCAATGTTGACCTAAATGACTAATGATGATAAATAGAATCCACCTGTGTGTAATCAAGTCTCCGTATAAATGCACCTGCACTGTGATAGTCTCAGAGGTCTGTTTAAAGCGCAGAGAGCATCATGAAGAACAAGGAACACACCAGGCAGGTCCAAGATACTGTTGTGGAGAAGTTTAAAGTCAGATTTGGATACAAAAACATTTCCCAAGCTTTAAACATCCCAAGGAGCACTGTGCAAGCGATAATATTGAAATGGAAGGAGTATTAGACCACTGCAAATCTACGAAGACCTGGCCGTCCCTCTAAACTTTCAGCTCATACAAGGAGAAGACTGATCAGAGATGCAGCCAAGAGGCCCATGATCACTCTGGATGAACTGCAGAGATCTACAGCTGAGGTAGGAGACTGTCCATAGGACACAAATCTGGCCTTTATAGAAGAGTGGCAAGAAGAAAGCCATTTCTTAAAGATATCCATAAAAAGTGGATGGATGGAGCCAAATACAGGACCATTCTGGAAGAAAACCTGATGGAGTCTGCAAAAGACCTGAGACTGGGACGGAGATTTGTCTTCCAACAAGACAATGATCCAAAACATAAAGCAAAATCTACAATGGAATGGTTCACAAATAAACATATCCAGGTGTTAGAATGGCCAAGTCAAAGTCCAGACCTGAATCCAATCGAGAATCTGTGGAAAGAACTGAAAACTGCTGTTCACAAACGCTCTTTATCCAACCTCACTGAGCTTGAGCGGTTTTGCAAGGAGGAATGGGCAAAAATTTCAGTCTCTCGATGTACAAAACTGATAGAGACATACCCCAAGCGACTTACAGCTGTAATCGCAGCAAAAGGTGGCGCTACAAAGTATTAACTTAAGGGGGCTGAATAATTTTGCACGCCCAATTTTTTTTTTTTTTTTTAAGTTTGAAATATCCAATAAATTTCGTTCCACTTCATGATTGTGTCCCACTTGTTGTTGATTCTTCAAAAAAAAATTACAGTTTTATATCTTTATGTTTGAAGCCTGAAATGTGGCAAAAGGTCGCAAAGTTCAAGGGGGCCGAATACTTTCGCAAGGCACTGTACATGATCCTTAAATCTGGAACGAAAATGTCTGGCCGTTTTCCCCACATAGAAGGCGCCACATTGACACAACATGAGATAAACAATCCCTTGTGTGTCACAATCGGCATGGAATTTAGGGACAAACAGTCTCTGTTCGTTTGGGAGCATACATCTGGTGCCTGTAGCAATCCAAGGGCAAAAGGCACATCTGCCACACCTAGTGATAACATTGTGGGAATGTCTGGAATTGGAGTTAGCGGAGTAGTGACTGGATGTCAACTTATCTCTTAGGGAACGTTGTGCTCTTCTAAAAGTGATTTCTGGAAGTAAACTGACATATTTGTTAATGATGGGATCCTCCTGGAGAATTGGCCAGTGATTTGCCAAAATATTACATAGCTCTTTGTGTTGTTGTTTGTACCTAGCAATATATTTAACTGTTTGGTTGTTTTTAAGATTATTGGCCTTATATAGTAGTGAATTACGTGATTGACACAGTGATTTATTAAAGTGGAGTTTCCATCCCAATTTTTTTTTTTTCATTATTGTGCTCATTAGACCTAAAAAAAAAAAAAAAATGTTTTTTTTTACTCATCTGGAAATGCCTGTTGCTATGCGGTCCCACGAAATCTTCCTTTGAAAGCACCTAGGATTCTGACATCATCTCCCTCTAATGCTCCTGGGAAATGTGTGTCATCATTTCCCAGGATGCAGTGCGCTGTCCAATTATCACTCCCCATCCAAGACTTCCAGGAAGTAAGTGCTTGTAGGCTTCACAATGCCCACAAGCAAAATGACAACGGTGTAGACATAGGCCCCGTACACACGTCCGAGGAACTCGACGGGCAAAACTCATCGTTTTGCTCGTCGAGTTCCTTGTGAAGCCGCCGAGGATCTCTGCGAGCCAACTTTCCTCATTGAACAACGAGGAAATAGAGAACATGTTCTCTATTTGGCCCGACAAGTTCCTCGTCGGCTTCCTCGGCCGAAAGTGTACACACGGCCGGGTTTCTCGGCAGAATACAGCTCCGATCGCGTTTCTGCCTGAATTCTGACGAGAAACTCGGTCGTGTGTACCGGGCCATAGTTTTATAAACTATCTTTTTTGAATATCTATGCGGATCGGTGGCGGATTGTAAAATAGTAAGTGACCGGATTTATATTATAAAAACGCAGGATGAAAGGACATACATTTAAAAAATGCTAATTGTGGTTGGAACTCCGCTTTAAAGGCACTGCGAAGAAAAGATTTGCTATAACCTCTTGCCTTTAATCGGGCACAAAGCAGATTAGCCTGTGTTTTGAATTCTTCGAGATGGCTTAGGCTAGGTTCACACCACGATTTTACCATCCGATAAACGGACCGTTAAATCGGATGGAATCGTATGTGACAAAATCGTATGTAATCGTATGTCAAAATTTTCACTAAAAAATCGGATCCTGATTTTAAATAATGTCTGGGAAAAAGAAGATTTTTGAAGTTATGGATATTCAGGGGAACCCCGCCGGCAATTTAAAACAAAAATAATGTGCGGTTCCCCCTAAATATCCATAACCAGACCCTTCAGGTCTGGTATGGATATTCAGGGGAACCCCGCCGTCAATTTAAAACAAAAATGACGTGCGGTTCCCCCTAAATATCCATAACCAGACCCATTATCCGAGCACGTTGACCTGGCCGGCCGCAGAAAAGAGGGGGGGACAGAGTGCGGCCCCCCCTCTCTCCTGAACCGCACCAGGCCACATGCCCTCAACATGGGGAGGATGTCCCCATGTTGATGGGGACAAGGGTCTCATCCCCACAACCCTTGCCCGGTGGTTGTGGGGGTATGCGGGCGGGAGGTTTATCAGAATCTGGAAGACCCCTTTAACAAAGGGGACCCCCAGATCCTGACCCCCCCCCTGTGTGAAATGGTAATGGGGTACACTGTACCTCTACCATTTCACGAAGGAAGTAAAAAGTATTGTAAAAAAACACACTGACACAAAAGAATAAAGTCCTTTATTAAAAAAATAAAAAAAAAACTCCAGCGCTGAAAAATCCACTCGTTCCCGGCTTCCAGCGTTGTCCTGATCCTGCGACGGGTGCGGGTGATCTCCCGCGATGAGAAGATCCAGCGTCGGGTGATCTCCGCTCCGGCGATGTGAAGATCCATCCATCCGGCGCAGCAGCATCCCGGACCTCCTCTCACCGCTGGGCACAGCCCAGCGAATGAGCGGCTGAAGCGGTGACATTTCTTATATAGAGGAGGCAGAGCCACCCGTCACGTGACCCCGCCCCCTCTGACGTACCTCTGCTACGTCACTGGGGAAGACCAAGCAGAGGAAAGGTCTTTCCTCTTCATGGTCTTCCCCAGCCCCCCCCTCTTTTCTGCGGCCGGCCAGGTCAACGTGCTCGGATAATGGGTCTGGTTATGGATATTTACCGGGAACCGCACGTCATTTTTGTTTTAAATTGACGGCGGGGTTCCCCTGAATATCCATACCAGACCTGAAGGGTCTGGTTATGGATATTTACCGGGAACCGCACGTCATTTTTGTTTTAAATTGACGGCGGGGTTCCCCTGAATATCCATACCAGACCTAAAGGGTCTGGTTATTGAATTTGCGGGGACCTCCGTTCGGGTTCCCTCAACCCTAGTAATAAAAAATCAGGTACGATTTATCGCACAGTCATCCGATTTAGTACGATTTACATTGACCACAATATAAAAAAAAAACGGACACGATTGTAATACGATTTCAAATCAGGACCAAAAATCGTGGGCAGACACGTTTTTTGATACGATTTTAAATCGTATTAAATCGTATGCGGATCAAATCGGATGCACTTGGGGACCTAAATTAATGAATGGCAGTGAATGGATCCGTTTTGCCATACAGATTTGTACGATTTTAAAGCTAAAATCGTGAGTAAAAAACGGATGACAAAATCGTGGTGTGAATGCACCCTTAGTACTTATCAATATTCATGGATGGGCAGAAACCGAGTCAGAATTTTAAAACATCTAACTCCCGACTATCAAAGGAATAGGGGGTCAGATTGATAACATCAAGGCCTGACTTTACGTGAGGTGGTGTGGTCACAGGCAACAATAAAATTTGGCTAAGGAGTATTAGGTTGAGTAATATGTGAGTCAAGGGTACTCTGGTGCACATCTGCAGTTGTGCTGCAGGTGGTATATTCAAAAGTGAATTGTATGAAAGTTATTGTGGGTTATCAAAAGGAATCAGGTGAGAGAAGGCAGATGCATTCATTTCTGCTAAATCAGTACTGTGAGTAGAAGAGATTTGAGACAAGTTTGGAATCTGGCATTGGGTGTTTAAAATCTGTAAATCTTGTAAAGCAGTGGCACCCATATATTTAGTCTGTGAGTGGGAACCAGCACCACTAGTCTGCAGATGTACATGATTTTGGTGAATCAAACTGGTATCTTGAGTGGAGGGGGCATCTTTTGGAATAGGGTGTAAAAGACCCGCTTCCATTTTAGATACCCTATTCAAAACACAAATTATCGTGCCAGGATTACTACAAAAAAACTCCCTACTAGCCGCCTCAATTTTATGCTTGTTGCACTTTAACCTGTTTTTAAGCTATTTTATTACTACTCCACATTATTTAGTAAGTATATCTTCTACTTTTTTTTTCTATTTGGAATCTACTAGCTTAAAACTGTAAATTTTTCCTAATTGGAACATACTTGCTTTAAGCATTCAGGTATAACATGCATTCCCTTGCCCCACACCCTTTTCCCCCAAACCCTCCCCTCCCCCTCCTTTTCCACCATACCCCCCCCCTTCTTTCTTTCCCAATTGCAGTTTATAATGCTTTACGATTGTGGACATTGTGTCCACATTTTTGGATATATATTTGGTTAATAACTCTTACTATCATGTTATGTATCTTCCAGATTGTAAGCTCTAACGAGCAGGGCCCTCTGATCCCTCCTGTATTGAATTGTATTGTGATTGTACTGTCTTCCCTGATGTAAAGCGCTGCGCAAACTGTTGGCGCTATATAAATCCTGTATAATAATAATAATAATAATAATAATAATAATAATGTATGTCCCCATAGTTGTTTGGTTTGCTTGGTTTCTGCCGTTTTCTAGACACTGGGGAATGGCCTTTTTGTTGAGGGTATTTGAAACAGTATGCCTTGTTTACTATATTGTGTTATACGATTATGTATTGTATTTTATTTATTTTTTTCCATTTTTGTTAGTGGTTTTGATTCGCCTGAAGAAGCGCAAGGCGCGTAACGTGTAGAGCCTAGGAGATTTATTCATTGGTTTTTTGTTACATAACCTCACTCCTGGATCCATTACTACCATGGAATGATTGTTATTCATCTCCAAGTTTCCATGCAGTTATTCATTGGTTATGTACAGCTGCACTTTACCTTTCATTGATATTGATTTATAAAACTATAGATTTTCTATGTGCATAATACATTTTTTTTATATAAAACTTGTTTGGTCGTGCCTATAGTCCAAGCCTTCTACTTCTTTCTCTTTGTTTCAAAGTTTATGGTTATTCATTTCTGTTGTCTGCCTAACCTCTGTCTAGTACAAGTTTTTTTGTGTCAGCTGATCTCTGGCTTGTATCCTCACTATCCATGTTACTTATTGACCTATTATGTCTCACTGTTACCTGCAGTCCACAATTCTGCTCCAGGCCTACTTCTTGATGTTGTCTTTTAACTGGCTCCTACACACGATCAGATTTCCATCGAAAAAATCTGTGGAATTTTTGTGCGAAGAGTGTTGGCCGTGAACTTGTTCTGCATACAGACGGCAGAACTTTTTCTGCCAACATACACAAAACTACGTGGTTTATCTGCTCTTTAGCGCCTCCCTTTGGGCAACTTCTGATAATGTAATCTTATGGTTAGCATTGGTTCGGAGTATGTATGTTTGTACTTTGGATTTTAGTCAGACGGGCTTGTGTACACACGATCAGATAATCTGACTGCACATATTTGTTGTCGAAAATTCCGCCAACAATTGTCTGATGGAGTGTACAAATGGTCGGATTATCCGACAAAAAAACCCTGCCATCACACAACTGTTGTCGGGAAATCCGATTGTGTGTACAAGGCTTTAGATTCCCTACCCTGGAGGATGCTGCATTGTGATCCAGTATGGTTCCTACTTCACAGATTCTACTCCCAGGTCGAACATACTTTGTAATGCTTTTCTCTACAGAAATACCAGCTGTCAATCTACACTTCCCAGGTACACCTACTGCCTTTCTTTGGCTATCCATTACAGTGTAGCTGGAGGTTGGACATCAGCGCAGTCACCATCCAGAAAATTGTAATCTTATTAAGCACTGCAACACAAGATGTATTACAGCATGTCAGATCACACTGCACAAACTGCTCCTTTTTTTTAGCATACGACATGCATTGCTCTAGATTGAAATCACAGGACATAAGGCAAATTGCTTGTTCTTGCATTGTTCCACTTGTAGTGTGAATGGGCAATTAAAGCATAGCAAAAAAAAAAAAACTTTTAATATATAATGTGGTGGTGGTGGCATTATTTCTCTTTCTTTCAAATGTTTTCACCTTGTGATTCTGCCCGTAATTTACCAAATCAATACAGGGCATCAATACAATACAGGGCACTCCCTTCCTGCCCAGGTAATTTTTCAACTTTCAGCACTGTACCCAAATAAATTTCCAATCGTTCTCTTTATACAAACAGAGCTTTCTTTTGGTGGTATTTAATCACTGCTGGGTTTTTTATTTTTTTTACAAAAAAAAAGTTTTTCTTAAGTTTTCATTAGTAAATTTTGAATTTTTTCTCCTTCACTGTTGTGCTCTAAATGAGGCGGCACTGATGAGGTGGCACTTATGGGCACTGATTATGTTTCACTGATGAAGAGGCACTATTATTCCGCACTGATTGGCACTTATAGGTGGCACTGATGGGCACTACTGATAGGAATTGATGGGCTGCACTGATAAGCAGGCACTGACCAGAGGCGATTCAGTTTGCATGTGTTGCGCTATATAAGTTTCTCACTCACTCACTCACTGGCACCAGTAATGGGAACTGATTTGTGTCACTGATTGGTGGCACTCATGGGCACTGATTGGTGGCACTTCTGGGGCTTTACTGTAATCAGGGCACTGATGATCAGTGCCCTAAATACATGCCCTATTCTCCCCTGTGAGGAGATGCCACCGATCGGCTCTCCTCGCTGCACACCCTGTCAGTGTGAGGCGATTGATGTCACTTTCTGTATTTACATGACCGGCTGTGATTGGACACAGCCGATCACATGGTTAAAAAGCCACTGCTCTTTACAGAGATCATGGTCATTCGGGTGCGCCGTCATATGATGTCCACCAAGAACGAGAGCCGCACTGTCCCTCCGTCATTTGAAGGCAAGTTTTTTTATTTTTAATAAACATGTCATACTTACCTGCACTGTGCAGTGGTCTGTGAAGTTGATCCTCCTCTTCTGGGGTCCCCTTGCCAGTGCTGCTGGCCCCTTCCTTCTGCCAAGTGCCCCCAGCTGTTTGCATCCAAGCAGGCTCACTCCTGAGCCACTGCTCTGTGTGTCCATTTACACATAATGCTGCAGCTCGGCCCTGTCCCTCCCTCTCCCTCTTTATTGGCTCACTGGCTGTGATTGACAGCAGTGGGAGCCAATGGCTCTGCTGCTGTGTATGATAATGAGGAGGGAGTGTCCCTAAAGACTTATTACTTATTTACAAACTTTTACAACAGAAAGAAAATAGAAACTTTTTTTTTCAAAGTTTTCGGTCTTTTTTTTATATTTTTGGCAAAAAATAAAAAACACAGAGGTGATCAAATACCACCAAAAGAAAGCTCTATTTGTGGGAACAAAATGATAAAAATTCTGTTTAGGCATAGTGTAGCATGACTGCGCAATTGTCATTTAAACAGCGACAGCACTGAAAATTCGATCTGGCAGGAAGAAGGGAAAGTACCTGGTATTTAAGTGGTTAATATGCTCTTGAAGCACACCCATATTTTCTCCGTGTTCATTGTTCCTAGAATTTTATCCCATTTAAAGGGGTGTTCCACTCATTTTTTATGTTTATTAAAAGTCAGCAGCTACAAAAAGTGTAGCTGCTGGCTTTTAATAAACATACACTTACCTGCTCCACCGTCCAGCGCCGCTCTCCTCCTCTCCCCCAGTCTCCGCCGGCGTCTCCATCCTAACTGTGGGCACCCGGCCGTGACAGCTTTCGGCTTCATGGCCCGGCACTCACTGCACATTCGCGAGCGGCGCTGCGCCATCTGATTGGACAGGCGATCGCTTACAGGAGGGGCTGCCAAAAGGCGATTAGACTATTCGCCTTTGCAGCCCCTCGGCGGAAGGAGAATTTTATCCCATTTAAAAGGGGTGTTCCACTAATTTTCTATGTTTATTAAAAGTCAGCAGCTACAAAAAGTGTAGCTGCTGGCTTTTAAAAAACATACACTTACCTGCTCCACCGTCCAGGAGGAAGTCCCACTCCTCCTAAAGCCCCCACTCCCCCCCCCCAAAAAATGACATGCCAAATGTGGCATGTAAGGGGACGAGGAGTGGATTAAGCGGAAGTTCCACTTTTGGGTGGAACTCCACTTTAATATCTTCTAGCAAGGAGTGTAGTTTATGGAAGTTGGCCCTTATGAAATTCAGTGTCTTTGTATTCCCCTTATGTTTCCTATTTGTGTGATTTATACTGAAGCCAATTTACCTGTTATCACTGTTTCCTTACATGGTCTGTATTTGCACATCTGAGGTGAGGTCTGTATTGTTAGTAATAAGTAGGTCTAGTAAGACTTTGTTTCTTGTTGGTGCATTTACCATCTGACCCATGAAATTGTCCTTTAAGACATTTAGGAAATGGCGAGCCTTAGGCCCCATACTCACGAGCAAACATGTCTGCTGAAACTGGCCCGCAGGCCAGTTTCAGCAGACATGTTTGGTCGTGTGTGGGCGCGAGCGGGCCGAATTCCAGCAAACATTTGCCCGCCGGGCCTTTTCCCAGCAGACAAATATTCCTGGACTTGTTTTAAAACAGTCCGCTGGAATTCTGCCCGCTCGGACATGTACGGTCGTCAGTACAGACCTACCGTACATGTCCAGGCGCCCGCCGTCCCTCGCATGCGTCGAATGACTTCGACGCATGCGTGGAAGCATTTTAAAGGCGGGCCGCCCACGTCGCCGCGTCATTGTCGCGGCGACACCGCGTCATCGACGCGGCGACACCGCGGACACGCCCCGCGTATTGTTTACGCGCGGACTTCTGTACGATGGTGTGTACAACCATCGTACAGAAGCCCTCTGGCAGACATGTATGGTGAAAACGGTCCGACGGACCGCTTTCACCATACATGTTTGGTCGTGAGTACCCGGCCTTAGAAGAATGTGCAGTTCTTTCCGCCCAGTCTGGTTAATTATAATCTGCAATTATAATGACATTTCCCATCCTTGCCGCCATTCCAAACTGTTATAGGAGATCCACCTTCCCCACCTCCCTCTGGTTGGGGGGCCTATAGCATACTCCTAGTATTACTTTCCCCTTGATCTCCTCCCTTTGTATCTCTACCCATAAGGATTCCACTTCCTCCCTTGCTCCATTAGTGATGTCATCCCTCACATTCACCTGTACATCATTTTTTGATGTACAGGCATACCCCTCTCCCCTTTTTATCCTCCTTATCTCTGTTATATAGGGAATACCTTTGAATAGTTGCCAGCCAATCATGAGAGCTGTTGAACCAAGTCTCTGAAATTCCCACAAAATCAAAATCCTCCTCATACTATATATAGCAGTTCTAGTTCTCTCATCTTGTCTCCTGGCATTCGTGAACAAGCCACATAGTTTTGTCCGATCGCATACTATCTCCTTATTGGGTTTACTTACCCTGGGTTTAGGTGCTTTAGTCAACCTACCACTAATGCCCCCAATACTACCCTCTGGAATTTGTTCCACGCTGGCTAGCTCTACATCTGGACCCTCCCCCCTGTTGCCTAGTTTAAAAGCCCCTCTAACTTGTTGGCCATCTTCTCTCCCAGCCAAGCTCCACCCTCTATTTAGGCGTGATCTGTCCCTGCTAAGAAGCCGTTAACCTACTGGGAAGTCAGTCCAGTTCTCCAGAAACCCAAACCCTCTCCTATCTACACCAGCTCCTCAGCAACTTGTTTACTTCCCTAATCTCCTGCTGCCTTTCTGTTGTAGCTCGAGGTACCCATAGTATTTCTCAAAATACTACCTTAGCTCCTAAGTCCTTAAAATCGGAGAACTTGTCAGAAGTGACTCATGCTGATAACAGAGGGACAGAGCACCATAGAGAAATGACACTTAGAGCTTTGGAGAGAGACAACTAAACACCACAGATATATGTGCGGAGTTCAAATTTCATGAATGGGGTTTACAACTACTTAGTCCTAAAATTAAAACACTATTTCCCCCTTATGTATTAGAACAACAGTACCCCACCCCTCTGTGACTGCCCATAACATAATGGAGTGGTTCTCTAGTCCTCTCAAAGCTACAGAAGAACAATGCAATGGATAGGACACAGGATTTGTGCAAGATAAACAGATTTTTAAAACGTATTAAACAGACATAACAAAACACTTTCAATGATATATTTAAAGTGCTTGTTAACCCGGGCTGAGATGCGTGAGAGCGTGTAAAGTGTGCGGGTGGGCGGGCTCTGATTTCGTAATGCTGCCAGCGGGAAACGCCGAGCTCCAAGCTTGAATATACAAGGACCGGCCTGTCTCCTTTTCCAGCACTGACGGCCGAGCCTGAGTGAATGAAGACCGGCTCTCTCCCTGCGCAGACAGCTTGTACAGCATTGGCACGGTATCAGCAGCCGCGAGGAGAATACTGAAGAGGCTGCTGCAGTAACACAGGCTGGCTGGAGGGAGGAGGGATCCCAGTCCTGTCCTGTCCAACATAGCACAGCCTATAAGCGGAAGGTGAAACGGGTGGTGGAAGCGAGGTGACGGCATAATCTTTAGGTGAAATCTCCGGCAGAGTCCCTGGCAGAATCCCCCTGATAACGGTAGGCTTTAAAGTTGTCCTGTCTTTTTGAGAAGGGAGAATTGTGAAAGAGGAAGAGAAGAAGGAGAAGCCAGGTGAGGGGGGCGTAAATGTAAGTGGAGCAGGGAGGTGTGAAGAGACTGCTGTATATTCTATGGATGTTGATCTATGACCCCTGATTATTAGCTCCCTGGCACTCCACGGCACTGTGGTTTGGCTCCCAGCTCCTAGCTCTCACTCTGAAGTTCCAGGCTTGAGTCCTATGTTGTGAGCTTTAAACTTAATAGCCTGGAGGACTGATTTTTTTCCCCTGAAAAAAGAATCGCCTGGATAAGTGTATTGGAGCGACTCCAGAATAAGAGCCGAGGGAAAAAGAGACTCCCCATTTCTGCTGAAGTATTCCTCAGTGCTCTCTAGTGTGTTGACAGACAATCAGGAGTTAGGTAGAGAGTGGAATAGGAGAGGAGTAAAAGTGGTTAAGGGAGGCAATATAAAGAAATAAATAAACGAATATAATCATAAATGGCCCCCAATAAACCCAGTGTAAAACCACAGACTGTGACCCCCTGCTCCTCCCCTTCGGCCATGGCAGCAAAGACAGTAAAAAAAAAAAACTCCACAATCCCCACAAAAATCTCCAACAAAAGGGACAACAGTGGAGACTCAGACGGTGAGAGAAGTAGAGGTGGAACATTTTGGAGGCGATAAAAGCAAGCAGCGAAGTATTGACAAATAAAATTGATGCCCTGGCAGTAGATGTATGTTCAATAAAATGTGAGTTTGATAAAATACAGAAAAAAAATTCAGAAATTGAAATCTGCGTTTCAAAAGTTGAAGACAAATTATAAAAAGATAATAAGGAATTGCATATATTGAAAAAACAAATGAGAGAGTTACAGGACAGAGAAAGTCGCTTAAGAAGAAACAACGTCCAAATCCTGGGTCTGCCAGAGCGGGTGGAGGGAGATAACATAATAACATTTTCAGAAATTACTAACAGAAGTATTAAATCTAATAGAAGTAAATTCAACGTTTGTAGTGGAGAGAGCGCATAGGATCTCCTTCCAAACCCCCAAACCAGGGGAACCCCCTCGTCCTTTTTTGATACGCCTACTGAATTATAGGGATCAAGATCAAATTCTATCAACAGCCAGGTCAAGGGCAGACATACAATACGAAAATGTCAGATTGTTATTTTTTCCTGATTATCCGGTTGAGATACAGCCGAAAAGAAGAGCATATACAGAAATACATAAAAGACTGAGGGAGAAAGAGTTAAAGTACAGTCTTTTATACCCTAGTAAACTACGAGTGACGGATGGGACACGCATCTTTTTTTTTGAAACGCCAACTCTGGCGCTTGAGTGGTTAGACACTAAATAGATGGACTGATACAATTTTTTTTGTGGAGGGGGGGGGGGGTGTTAGGGAGAGGATTATGTACAAAAATTGGGTTTTAGAGGATAACACTGAATATTAATGTTTTTTCTCCTTAGATAAGGGGGGTTATATATGTTATACAAAAATACTAAACGAATATATACACTTATTTTTTTCGGTGAAAATTTGAGATAACACTTAAAAATACGTTTTATAATGGGATTGAATAGGTATATTAAATTTATTCTGAGGATTTTTTTTTCACTTCTCCCACGCCTGGATAGTGGGGGACTAACTGCACAGAATTTTTACTTAGATTCATTTAAATAATGTTTTTTTTTTTTTTTTTTTTTTTTAGGGGAAGTTGAGAAGGGGATCGTATATATAGGGAATTGTAAAAATGATAGCACAGAATAAAAATGTTTTCCCTGTTTAAATAGGGGAGATTATACAAGAGGAATCACAAAACACTATAATAACATAGAACGAGCACATAAATATTTTTATTTGAGAAGATAGTATTGGATGTTTAAAATTATATAGTTTTTTCTACTGGAATAGGAGAGATTAAGTACGTACAAAAAATATTGAGTACTATGGATTATTATCAGAGAGGTAGCCGCATGGGAGATTTATATAGACTCATATGGATGGGATTATACACAAGAGAGGGGAGTGGGGAGGGATAGGGTGGGTTGGGAGGTGGAGTGAGCATAAGGGGGGATAATGTATGGGTTTTTCAATGGTGTGATTCAAGTACCCTAGATATACCACCCCAAAAAATTGGGAGGTATAAGATACAATGGAGGTATAGGTTCCTCCCATACTCTAGATATGATGCCCGGGAAAAATAATTGTTTTTCACTACTATCCTGGAATGTTCGAGGATTAAATTCAAAGTTTAAATGAGCATTAATGTTTCAATATATAAGAATATATACTCCCCAACTGATTATATTACAGGAGACACATTTAGTGGGAAAAAAATATATAAAAAAAGTTAAAAGTTAAAAAAAGCCTGGATACAAAAAACATACCACTCCACATATTCTTCATATGCTAGGGGGGGGTATCGATTTTGGTAAACAAATCCTTTCCGGGAGAAATAGAGAAGGCTTACACAGACGTAAATGGAAAATATGTTATTCTGTTGTATATGATTGGTAAACAGAGGTATGTTACTGTGGCAGTCTATATCCCACCCAGGGCTCGAGTCCTGCGGGAACGCATGGGAACGACGTCCCTCCACTTTTTTCACTGTGGGAACGTCGTTCCCGTTGCAGGACTCGAGCCGCCCATGCCGATCTTTGTCTCCTGGGCAGCGGTGTTTGCAAGGCGGGAGCGGGGGGGGCGGCGTTCCCCCCCCCCCGGGTGACACCCGGCACAGTGCTGGATTGAGCGAGGCGCCGCAGCTCTCTCCTCCCCCTTCCCCTGTGCACTCCAGTTACTTTGCTTTGAAGGGAGGAGGAGAGAGCTCAGTGCTCGGCGCCCGCAAGTCTTCCAGGAACTGCAATCCCCTATTATTGTGACAGGCAGGCGGGGAGAGGTGCCGGCTGCCTATCACAATTACCCTCGTCACAGCTGACAGAGTCTAGGCTCCTCCTCCACACTGACAGTACACCCACAGCAGGAGGAGGAGCCTAGGAGGAGGGACATCCATGTGGAGAAAAGCCGCGCTATTCTAAGGTCTGTAAATGTGGGGAGGGGAGAGATATTATACACTATATTGTCACAATGGGCAGATATACAAGGGGGGGGGGTACATTAGAGGTATTACACAGGGGGGTTACATTAGAGGGATTACACAGGGGGGTTACATTAGAGGGATTACACAGGGGGGTTACATTAGAGGGATTACACAGGGGGGTTACATTAGGGGGATTACACAGGGGGGGTTACATTATATTACACAGGGGGGGTTACATTAGAGGGATTACACAGGGGGGTTACATTAGAGGGATTACACAGGGGGTTACATTAGGGGGATTACACAGGGGGTTACATTAGAGGTATTACACAGGTGGGTTACATTAGGGGGGATTCCACGGGGGGGTTACATTAGAGGGATTACACAGGGGGGGTTACATTAGAGGTATTACACAGGGGGTTACATTAGAGGTATTACACAGGGGGTTACATTAGAGGTATTACACAGGTGGGTTACATTAGAGGTATTACACGGGGGGGGGGGGGTTACATTAGAGGTATTACACGGGGGGGGTTACATTAGAGGTATTACACAGGGGGTTACATTAGAGGTATTACACAGGGGGGGTTACATTATATTACACAGGGGGGGTTACATTAGAGGTATTACACAGGGGGGTTACATTAGGGGGGGTTCCACGGGGGGTTACATTAGAGGTATTACACAGGGGGGGTTACATTAGAGGTATTACACAGGGGGGGTTACATTAGAGGTATTACACAGGGGGGTTACATTAGAGGTATTACACAGGGGGGGTTACATTAGAGGGATTACACAGGGGGGTTACATTAGAGGTATTACACAGGGGGGTTACATTAGAGGGATTACACGGGGGGGGGGGGGTTACATTAGAGGTATTACACAGGGGGGTTACATTATATTACACAAGGGGGGTTACATTAGAGGTATTACACAGGGGGGTTACATTATATTACACAGGGGGGGTTACATTAGAGGTATTACACAGGGGGGTTACATTATATTACACAGGGGGGGTTACATTAGAGGTATTACACATGGGGGTTACATTAGAGGTATTACACAGGGGGGGTTACATTAGGGGGGATTCCACGGGGGGGGGTTACATTAGGGGGATTACACAGGGGAAATGACATCAAGGGGGATTACACAGGGGAAATGACATCAAGGGGGATTACACAGGGGGAGTTACATCAGGGGGGGGGGTTACATTAGGGGGATTACATCAGGGGGGGGTTACATTAGGGGGATTACATCAGGGGGGGGGTTACATTAGGGGGATAGCACAGGGGAAATGACATCAAGGGGGATTACACAGGGGGAGTTACATTAGGGGGATAGCACAGGGGGAGTTACATCAGGGGGGGTTACATCCGTGGGATTTGAGGGTATTTACACAGGGAATGAATACACTGTAGGGATTTACAACGGGGGAATTTACACTATGGGAGATACAACTGGGGGAATTTACTGGGGGGGGGGGATTTACACTGGACTGCTCAGTCTAAAACTCATGGGTCTATTTTTTGTCCCAGGCCTGGGTGACACTATTAAGAAGAAAATGATATCCGACAGTGATGGTGTCATCCCCATCCGTGACAGTGCATGGATTGGTGCACTGGCATAAACCACAACATTTACAGGGGCCGGTTTGGGGTGTGCTGCCACCCTGAAACTAGCCTGCCCAGCGCCCTGCAGAGCACTGTGGCAGGCTAGACAGAAGAGAGCCCAATGCACTAGCCTGCCCAGTGTCTACTGCTCTGTTATGTTTCTGCTATCACTCCGCAGTGGCAGGACAGAGCATTGCGGCAGGCTAGGGGGGAGAGCTATGCTAATGCTCAGTGACCAGGGGGGAGGGTTGGGGGGGGTGACACCATATTTTTCTTTTGTAAACTGGCACTTTACAATAAATGTTCCACTGTATTTTCTGTGAAATATATATGCATATGAGCGTATCATCTTTTTTTTTTGGTGGGGGAGTGGATCTTGGGTGGGAGTTCCCACACTTTTTTCCCCAGGACTTGACCCCTGATCCCACCTCCTTTTTCGGTTCTGAATGAGATAATGGAAAAGATCATTCAGTATCTGCCAGCGAAGTTGGTATTAATTGGAGATTTCAATACGGTTCTATCACCAGAGCTGGATAGACCAAAACTTCCTAAACAACATTCAGCAGAATTGTATAACTGGGCACAGGCGATGGGGGTAACAGAGATTTGGAGATGGAAGAATCCCGGAAAAAGAGCGTACTCCCGTTTCTCCACCTCCTATAAAACAGCATCTAGAATAGATCTAGCATTTACAGATTCCACGATGTTAGCAGATATTCGCAGAAGCCACATATCTACCGAGTGGTCTTTCAGATCACTCTCCTTTATTCTTGTCAATACATATTCCAACCCCAAGAAATGCATCCTTGTGAAGATTAACTCCGCAATCCGGAAATAGCAGAAAAAATGACATCTATAATAATGGAATACTGGGAGAATAATGCAGGATCATGCTCGGTGCAGATTGTTTGGGATGCGTTTAAGGCGTATCTGCGAGGGCAATACATATCAAACATTTCAGTGGTTAATAAAAAAACTAAAGTTTAAGATACAGGAGTTGAAAGTACAGATTGATTTTCAGAAAATTATGGTCAAGACCCCAGTAGTATTAACTTTGATCAAATGATGGCTGCACAAAGAGATCTACATCTGCATATGGAGGAAATAACAAGGTTGGAATTGCATAGAAATAAACAGAATATTTTTGAGCAGGGAGATAAAGGTGGTAGATTTCTGGCAAGACTGGCACAACAAGAATATCAAACTACAATCGTGTCGGAAGTCGAGGATTTAAATGGACAGAGAGTAAAAGAACCGGAAGAGATATTGGAGGCCTTTTAGAGAATACTATAGTAAGTTGTATGCCTCTTCTCTCCCCTCCGGCTTCCACCCGGGGGCTATGACGGACCTGTTGGACCGGGTAGCCCTCGGGTGGTTGTCGGATAGGGAGAGGAGGGCATTGGTCTGCCCAATCACAACTGAGGAGATTATGGAGGTTATATGTACATTGTCGGGGGAAAAGGCACCAGGACCGGACGGAATTCCGGCAGAAAATACGGATCCTTAATAGACCCTAAACTAGTAGAAGTATTTAAAAATGGGTTAACGAAAGGGGCCCTCCCAGATTCAATGAGAGAAGCACTTATAACATTAATATATAAGGAAACAAAGGATCCAAAATTATGTTCATCATATAGGCCAATAGCGTTATTAAATATAGATCTAAAAATACTGACAAAAATATTAACATTAAGAATACAATCATTGCTTAGAAATATTATAGATTCAGACCAGACAGGATTTATTCCACAGAGAACAGATATTAATTTACGTAGATTATATACAAATATACATACTCATCATATGCAGGAGGGAACTAGGACGGTGGCATCTCTAGATATAGAGAAGGCCTTCGATACAATTAGATGACCTTTCCTGTGGGAAATACTTAGAAGGATGGGATTCCCATTGGTATTCATTAAGTGGATTCAAACAATCTATGAGAGACCCATGTCAGCAGTTAAATTGGGAGGAAAATTATCATCTTTCTTTCAGTTATGTAGAGGTACAAGACAGGGTTGCCCTCTCTCTCCAGCACTCTTCGCAATAGCAATAGAGCCAGTGGCAGAGGCACTTAGGACTACACCAAATATTCAAGGACCTCAAGTGGGGGGGCTGGAGGAGAGGGTAGCCCTATATGCGGATGATATGTTGCTGTTTTTGAGAGATGCGGGTCCATGCTTAGAGGGAGCTTTAGAATTATTAAATTACTTTTCAGTATTTACAGGGCTTAAAGTAAACTGGGGTAAGTCCCTATTATTCCCTATTGACCAGGGAGCACAGGAAACCGCCTCCTCAAATTTACCACTAAAATGGGTGACAGAATTTAAATATTTCTGCATAATAATATCCAGACAGACTGAGGATTTTAGAACGTTTAACCTGGATCCAGTGGTACAGGAGCTTGGGAGGAGGCTAAAGATATGGGTAACACTGCCTCAGTCTTTATTAGGATGTGTAAATCTGGTAAAGATGAAGATTCTTCCTAAGTTTTTATATATATTTAGGAATTCTCCACAATGTGTGCCAAAATGTTTTTTTGTGCAGCTACATGGAATGCTCTCTGCATTTATATGGGCAAATAAACAAGCTAGAATCAAACTAAGTACACTTATGAGACCAGAGGTACAGGGAGGGTTGGCCTTTCAAGATTTTTATAGATATTACTTAGCAGTTAGCTACACAATTAGTGATGGCGGGGAGATGGTTGAACCCAGACGGGTATGACTCGGCTACCATATTGGAAGCAGCAGTGGTTCAATTGGTGGAGGCATTGCAGGGATTGCTGTATAGGGGGATTAAAACTAGGCGAGACCTAACCCCCGCAATGATAACAACAGTTAAAATATGGAAAGCTGCCATGGGAAAAGAGGGATACTCAAAAACAAATTTATCCCCAAATACACCATTGTGGAGAATTCCGGAATTGCCACATCTGGACTTAATCCAGGGGCATTGACCAGATATGGGGTGAAGAAATTGTCACAAGTACTACAGGGGGAAAGGTTTATATCATATGTAGAAATGAGGCAGCTTTGGAATATCCCTGAGAGCTATGCTTTCAGGTACATGCAACTTATTCATGCCCTAATGGCTCAGTTTCCAGGAGGGACCCCTCAATTATTGGAAGCAAGGTTGGAACAAATAATAAAAAGCGGAAAAAAATCAACCTCAATATTGTACATGTATCTATTAAGAACTACACCATCAGATTTAAGCAAATAAAAGGGAAAATTGGAGGAGAGATGTTCCAAATTTAAAGGAGAATTGGGAGGAAGTATGGAGGTCCCCATTACAGATATTGGTATCACTTCGAGATAAATTAATACAATTTAAAATTATACATAGGAGCCACTTTACGCCATATAAACTATATAAGATGTTTCCAGCAAACTCCCAGAATTGCTGGAGATGTGTAGATACTTCGGGAAATTTCATGCACATATTTTGGACATGCCCGAAGATAGTGGTATTTTGGAGGGAGGTACTGAGAATGTTTGCCATAGTAACATCAATAGCTTTGAAACAGGAGGCGGAGATCTGTTTGCTAGGATTGGTAGAGAAATATATTGGATCGGTGGGAAAGAGAACCCAGGTAGGCCTATTACTATTCTATGCTAGGAAAACGATAGTGTTAAATAGGAAAAAGGTAGAAGCTCCGTCAGTGGTACACTGGAAAAATCGAGTAAATAGTAACCTGCCATTGTATAGAGAGACATACTGTAATAGAGGACATGGGGAGAAATATGAGAGAGTATGGGAGAGCTGGATAGAAAATCCTATGACAGCCTCAGTTATCCTTATACCCCTTATACCCTAGGGCAGGGGTCTCCAAACTACGGCCCGCGGGCCACATCCGGCCCGCTAGGACGTTTTGTCCGGCCCGCAGCTTCAGTGATCAGACTCACTGCAGGGACGGCTTGCTTTGCCTTCTGACATGCATTGAGGGATTTCAGCGCAGACCTGCTGCACTTCCCAGCTCCTCCACCAGAGTTAGTTAATTTTAGCTGTAACAGCTTGTCTGTGTAAAAGGGGCGGGAGCCGGGAAGTACAGCGTGTCTGCTCTAATGCTGGCTCTTCAGAAGCAGGCAAGCAGCACAGAACACGCTGATATACGGGGAAACTTGCAGACAGACAGTGATGAGGAAAATACTGTGCTGGGGGGGCACAAGTATAGAGGGGGGACAAAACTGTGTGTGGTGGGAGATCTGATGGGGATGTGGATGTAGTGATGGCTCTGATGGGGATGTGGTGGGAGATCTGATGGGGATGTGGTGGGAGATCTGATGGGGATGTAGTGATGGCTCTGATGGGGATGTGGTGGGGGCTCTGATGGGGATGTAGTTATGGCTCTGATAGGGATGTAGTGATGGCTCTGATGGGGATGTAGTGATGGCTCTGATGGGGATGTAGTTATGGCTCTGATGGGGATGTAGTGATGGCTCTGATGGGGATGTAGTGATGGCTCTGATGGGGATGTAGTTATGGCTCTGATGGGGATGTAGTGATGGCTCTGATGGGGATGTAGTGATGGCTCTGATGGGGATGTAGTGATGGCTCTGGTGGGGATGTGGATGTGGTGATGGCTCTGATGGGGATGTAGTGATGGCTCTGATGGGGATGTAGTGATGGCTCTGATGGGGATGTGGTGGGGGCTCTGATGGGGATGTAGTGATGGCTCTGATGGGGATGTGGTGGGGGCTCTGATGGGGATGTAGTGGTGGCTCTGATGGGGATGTAGTGATGGCTCTGATGGGGATGTAGTGATGGCTCTGATGGGGATGTAGTGATGGCTCTGATGGGGATGTAGTGATGGCTCTGATGGGGATGTAGTGATGGCTCTGATGGGGATGTAGTGATGGCTCTGATGGGGATGTGGTGGGGGCTCTGATGGGGATGTGGTGGGGGCTCTGATGGGGATGTGGTGGGGGCTCTGACGGGGATGTAGTGATGGCTCTGATGGGGATGTAGTGATGGCTCTGATGGGGATGTAGTGATGGCTCTGATGGGGATGTGGTGGGGGCTCTGATGGGGATGTAGTGATGGCTCTGATGGGGATGTGGTGGGGGCTCTGATGGGGATGTAGTGATGGCTCTGGTGGGGATGTGGATGTGGTGATGGCTCTGGTGGGGATGTAGTGATGGCTCTGATGGGGATGTAGTGATGGCTCTGATGGGGATGTGGTGGGGGCTCTGATGGGGATGTGGTGGGGGCTCTGATGGGGATGTAGTGATGGCTCTGATGGGGATGTGGTGGGGGCTCTGATGGGGATGTGGTGGGGGCTCTGATGGGGATGTGGTGGGGGCTCTGATGGGGATGTGGTGGGGGCTCTGATGGGGATGTGGTGGGGGCTCTGATGGGGATGTAGTGATGGCTCTGATGGGGATGTGGTGGGGGCTCTGATGGGGATGTAGTTATGGCTCTGATGGGGATGTAGTGATGGCTCTGATGGGGATGTGGTGGGGGCTCTGATGGGGATGTGGTGGGGGCTCTGATGGGGATGTAGTGATGGCTCTGATGGGGATGTGGTGGGGGCTCTGATGGGGATGTGGTGGGGGCTCTGATGGGGATGTAGTGGTGGCTCTGATGGGGATGTAGTGGTGGCTCTGATGGGGATGTAGTGATGGCTCTGATGGGGATGTAGTGATGGCTCTGATGGGGATGTAGTGATGGCTCTGATGGGGATGTAGTGGGGGCTCTGATGGGGATGTGGTGGGGGCTCTGATGGGGATGTAGTGATGGCTCTGATGGGGATGTAGTGATGGCTCTGATGGGGATGTAGTGATGGCTCTGATGGGGATGTAGTGATGGCTCTGGTGGGGGCTCTGGTGGGGATGTGGATGTGGTGATGGCTCTGATGGGGATGTGGATGTAGTGATGGCTCTGATGGGGATGTAGTGATGGGGATGTGGTGGGGGCTCTGATGGGGATGTAGTGATGGCTCTGATGGGGATGTAGTAATGGCTCTGGTGGGGATGTGGTGGGGGCTCTGGTGGGGATGGGGATGTAGTGATGTGGATGTAGTAATGGCTCTGGTGGGGATGTGGTGGGGGCTCTGGTGGGGATGTGGATGTAGTGATGGCTCTGATGGGGATGTGGTGATGGCTCTGGTGGGGATGTAGTAATGGCTCTGGTGGGGATGTGGTGGGGGCTCTGGTGGGGATGGGGATGTAGTGATGTGGATGTAGTAATGGCTCTGGTGGGGATGTGGTGGGGGCTCTGGTGGGGATGTGGATGTAGTGATGGCTCTGGTGGGGATGTAGATGTGGAGGGGGCTCTGATGGGGAACACTGATGTAAGGCCTCGTGCACACTTAATATTTGGCCCTAGTGCACGAGGCTCTGGCATTTAGGTGCGGGCAGAGGATACAGGTGCACCATCCAGCCCTGCTAATGGCAGCTTTTTTTAAAATTCTGCTCTATTCCATAGCTGAGGAGTAATTTATAAATTTAATTTATAAATGGCTTCTTTTTTTTTCGGCCCGCGAATATCTGTAAAATATACAATGTGGCCCTCGAAGTCAAAAGTTTGGAGACCCCTGCCCTAGGGTATAAGGGGAGGTTAACCACACCATTGAATAAAGGGAGAGATAGGAGGTGTAAAAGATATTTAAGTAAGGTAAAATTAATGTTACATTTTGTATTCTTTTATGGAAGCTCCAGAAGAGAGCAGATAAATGGAAATGGAAAAATTAGAAATGTAAATGTATATGCATGTGTATAGTTTTATATTTTGTATGAGAAAAAAAATGGAAAATTAATAAAGAGATTTATAAAAAAAAATAAAAAAATAAAAGTGCTTGTTAACCCATTTTCACATCTTCACATAATCCTGTGTGTGTCCTAATGCTGTGTTAACCTGTGTGTGTTTTAGAAAAAAAAAATGCTTTCTTTACCTAATTTCAGAGTGATTCCCCGGCTCTCTCCTCTCCCTGTCTGAAAAATGCAGTGGGGGCGAGAGGAGGAGGAGAGAGAGTCGGGAATCACTGTAAAATGTGGTAAAGAAGGCATTATTTTGTTTTAAGTGAAAAATGTAATGTTTGCTTTAAATTTCTCTGGGATATTAAAGTATATGTAAAACCTCATCTTGGAAAACAACCCATTCAGTTTAAAATAGAAATGAAAGGCAAAACATTTGTATACAGTAAAACCTTGGTTTTGCAAGACAAGCAACATTTCTTAATACATTTTGACTTGATATACAAGCGATGTCTTGATATACAAGTTGTGTTATGTTATAAACAAGTATAAAAGAGAAGAGAGGCACCTCTAAGTGTAGCAATATGGTTACATTTAATGAAGGTACAACTCTTAGCTCACATGGTTTATGAGGCACATCTAAGTATGCAGGCATCCAGGGTAAAGCTGTCCACATAGACCATCCTCCTCACCGCCATCAACGTCATCCCTTCCACGCTGCGCTCCACACGCGGTTCAATTGCTCTACTGTAGGGTATTCTTCCCAGTCACGATTGCAGACTGACAGAAGTGAGAGCTGGCAGTGTGGGGGACAGTTTTCCCCCGGATGTCTGCATACTTAGATGTGCCTCTTTTAATCATCCACCATGTGATTTTCCTTAATGTTGTACTTTCATTAAAATGTAACCATATTGCTACACTTAGGCCCCGTACAGACGAGCGGACACGGTTCGCCGGACCGTTTTCATCGGACATGTCCGCTCGGAGATTTCGATCTGATGGCTGTACACACCATCAAACTGAAATCCGCGTGGACAGACAGCGCGGTGACGTTGACGCCGCCACGTTATCCAAACCAGGAAGTAAAATACTTCCACTCATGCGGGAGATATCTGTCCGCTGGTTAGGTGTACTAACCAGCGGACATGCTAAGAAACATTGCTAAGCATGCTAAGAAACATTTGTCCGCTGGAAATCTGTCTGCTAGCCTGTACACACGATCGGATCTGTCCGCTGACACTGGTCCGCGGACCAGTTTCAGCGGACAAGTCCGGTCGTGTGTACGAGGCCTTAGAGGCGCCTCTCTTCTCTTTTATACTCTGTAGCTCCTGCTGGATTTTGCTTCTTTTTTTTTTTTTTTTTTTTTTTTTTCAACTTCAGACTCCACCTCATAGAGTGTGCATTTACATGCTCATGTTCTGCGTGCCAGCCCATTGCATCTCTATTTCGGTTTTGCATCATTAGTGTCTCTGTTTTTTATGCTAGTTGTTTTTGTTTTGTTTTCCACTTTTATCTTTTTTTTTTTTTTTTATTATTATATATATATATATATTATATTGTTTTCTTGAGTACATTTTTGACTTCTTTTGCTGGACATATACAAAAGTTTTCCCTTAATACTTCACCTCCCCTTACCCGTCCCCCCCCCCCCCCCTATCTCACCAAAACAATCTTCTTATACCTCTACTTCTCTCTAATTTTTCTATAATGGCCTTAAGTGTCTTCTCTTAATTTTTCCGCGTAACTCCACGATTTCTTAAAAGTTCTCCAATTTTCCCATTTCATATTTTGTAATATGTTATTACCCTCCATGTCCTCCTGCAGTTCCTCCATTTTATACGTTTCTTCAACCGCATCGATCCATTCCCAGATCGATGGGCATTCCACCTCTTGCCAGCCCCTTGGAATTAGTCTTTTGGCAGCATTCAATAGGTGTGGTACTAGCGATTTTTTATAACTTTTAATGCCTTCTTCCCCCCCGTGGAACAGGACAACCCAAGGGTCCATCTTTATCTTTTTCTTTGTAATTTCTTCAACGCAGGCCAATATTTTTTCCCAGTACCTCCTTATCTTAGGGCATCCCCACCACAGGTGTGCCATATTTCCTGGTAAACCGCATCCCCTCCAGCACTCTCCAGTCTGTCCTTCTTTAAACTTTTTTAATTTGTCTGGTGTCATATACCATCCGGCTATGCATTTAAAACACATCTCTGCTGTGCGGCTATCCACCGCGGAGGAGTGTGTCAGGGTCAGCATTTTCTCTATTGTGGTCCTATCCTGATGTGTCCCTAGTTCTCTTTCCCATTTTTTAATGAATGGGGGTATGTTCTGCTCTTCCATCTTCAGTAACATCTTATATAGTCCTGAGATAGATCCTCTGGCATTTTTTGTAGAGCATATTTTTTCCAATTCCAATAACTGATCTCCCGACCTCAGTGGGTGTGGAAGGTCTTGGATAAAATGGTTTAGTTGCCGATATCTCCATTCATTAATTTCCAGGAAAGAGTTTTTTAATTTCAACTCCTGTAGTGTTAAAATGTGCCCTTCCTTCATTATATCCTTTAATTGTATAGTGTCCATTTTAATCCAATTTCCCCCCACTTGTGTTTTACCTGGTGCAAAATAATCATTATTCTTTAGTGATATAAGGGGTGAATTGTACTCTTTCACAATTTTTTTATAGACAGTGTCCCAAACTTTAAGTGCATTTTTAGTTATCTCGTGTGCGTTTTTATCTATTGTCCTAAATTGTGGAGGGTTCCAAATTATCTTATCTAACCTTGCCTGTGACAATTTATTTTCTACACTGACCCACCTTTTTTCTTTACTAGCCCTGGCCCACTCCACCACTCTTGTTAATATCACCGCCTCATAGTATCTTTTGACATCGGGGACCGCTAATCCACCCTTTTTTTTTGGTTGTTTTAGGGTCTGGAGTGCTATCCTGTGCTTCTTATTTCTCCATATATAATTCATTATTAATTTTCTGAGGGCCGAGAACAATGTCCCGGGGAGGGCAATGGGGATCATCTGGAACTTATATAAAATTTTTGGCAGAATGACCATTTTGCAATAATTAATTCGTCCTATCCATGATATTGCCCTGTTTTCCACCCTTTTTGTTTCTGTCTTAATTTCATTTAATAAAGGGATAAAATTTATCGTATACATCTCCCTAGTAGATTTTGCTAGCAGTATTCCTAGGTATTTGAGTTCTTTAACCCAAGCAAATTTGTACTTCATTTTCAGGAGTTGTTCTTCTATCTTGCTTATGTTTATACTCATAATCTCCGTTTTTGTGATGTTTAATTTAAAGTTTGAGATTTCTCCGTATTCGCTACAAAGGTTTAGAAGATTTGGGATTGATGTTTTGGGTTCCATTAAATAGAAGAGGACGTCGTCTGCAAAAGCTGCCAGTTTATGTTCTTCCTCTCCTATTTTAACCCCTTTTATTTTTTGAGAGTTTCTGATCCTAGCCAGTAGAGGTTCCAATGCGAGCACGAACAGTAATGGCGATAGAGGGCACCCTTGTCTTGTACCGTTTCTCATTAAGAAGGTTTGAGAGAGACTTCCATTTATTTTTATTTTGGCCGTGGGGGACCGGTAGAGAGTGCCAATCCACTCCATCATCCTCTGTCCAAACCCCATTTCCTTCAGGGTGAGCAACATGAGTCCCCAGTCTACCCTGTCAAACGCTTTTTCTGCGTCTATCGACAGAAGTAGACCTGGGGACCCCACCGCCTTCATTTTCCGGAGGATTAACAGTGTTCTAACCCCATTGTCTCTCCCCTCTCTTCCCTGGACAAAACCCGTCTGATCCGGGTATACCAATCTCGCCATTTCCTGTTTAACTCTCCCGGCCAATACCTTTGCAAACAGTTTTAAATCTGTATTGAGCAGAGATATCGGCCGGTATCCTGAACAGTTTCCGATGTCCTTCCCTTCCTTAGGGATAACGGTGATAGTTGCCTCCGATGCCTCTTTACTTAGTTCGTAATCCTTTCCAAGCCCATTATAATACTGGCATAGCCTTGGCAAAAGTATCTCCTTAAATTTTTTGTAATACATTACTGTAAAGCCGTCTGGCCCCGGACTTTTACCTGAGGCAGAGCTTGATAATGCTACTCTGATTTCGTTTTCCGTTATTTGCCTGTCCATCCCCTCTGCGTCTATTTGACTGACTTTTGATAACCTTGCTTCTTCTAAAAATGCTGAGATTTTTTTGTCCTTCTCCCCTTTTTGCCAGCTTTTTTGTTCTACTGAGTATAGTTTTTCATAATATAATCTAAATGTTTCAGCAATATCTTTTGTTGTATGCAAGACCTCTCCTTTTTCGTTTTTAATTTTGTCTATATAATTCCTTGATTTCTTTTTTTGTACCATCCGAGCCAGATGTTTGCTTGTTTTATTTCCCCACCTATATCTCTCCCTTGCCACCAAGTTAAATTCCCTTCTTGTTTCCCGATCAATAAGTTCTTTAAGTTCGTTCCGCTTATTAACTAAGTCCAGATAAATATCTCGTTGTTTACCATTTTTCTTATGTGTTAGTTCCAAATTGAAGATCTCATCTACTAATTTTTCCTTCTTGCTGTTCATTTCTTTTTTCCTCCTTGCCCCTTCGGAGATTAACACCCCTCTAATCACCGCCTTATGGGCATCCCATAATGTTGCTGCCGAAATTTCGTCTGTCTTGTTTATCTTAAAATATTCCTCTAATTCTTTTTTAACCCTCATTAAACTTTTCTCTTCTATTAGTAGTTTCTCATTTAGTCTCCAATTTGGATAGGTCCTTTGATTGCCTATAATATTTATGGATATACTAATTGGGGCATGATCGGAAATCGTCATAGTCTCTATTTTTGTCTCGACCACCGCATCTAACATTCTATGCTCAATGAAAATGTGATCGATCCGGGAGTAACTCTCATGTACGTGAGAATAAAATGTATAATCTCGTTTGCTTGGGTTAAAGATCCTCCATGTGTCTACTAATTGGCTTCTATGTAAACTGCCTTTTACCTTTCTTAATTGCCTCTCTTGAGTCTCTAATGTTTGGTGTGTTTTATCGGCCTTTGTGTCCATACAAAAGTTTAAATCTCCTCCCAGTATTATCTTTCCCCTCCTGAAATCTTTTAATTTCCCCAGGATTCCCTGGAGGTATTTCATCGGGGAGGTATTCGGTGCATATATGTTTACAAGAGTATATTCCTCCTCCTCTAGTTTTCCCCTTAAAAAGAGGAATCTCCCTTCTGGGTCTGTCAATCGGTCTGTTAACACAAACCTAATCCCCTTAGCTATCCCGATTGCTACCCCTCTGGCCCTTTTAGAAATGGTGTCACCATAGTACCATATGGGGAAGTCAGGGGAATATAGCTTTATGTTTGATCCTAATGTAAGATGGGTTTCTTGCAGGAGGACAACATCTGACCTAAGCCTCTTTAGTTCCTTTAGTACCTTATGTCTCTTTGATGGACTATTGAGGCCTTTTACGTTATAAGATAGACATTTAATTACCGGCATCTTGGTTGTTGGTTACAGTTTCTTCCGATTGTTTTGGTGAGATAGGATATCTTCCCCCCTCCCTCCCTTCCCCTCCCTTCCCTCCCCTCCCTCTCCCCCCTCCCCCCATCCCCTCCCTCCCTCCCACCCTCCCAATTTGGCCTATTTAAGACCTCTGAACCATTTTCCATGTCTTGGTTCAGATTTGCTCTAGGTGGGGTCTGAGATTGCCTCTCCCTCTCCCGGGTTATCTACCCGGGACAGGGGGGGGGTACAGGGGCCCCAGGCCAAAAAGAAAATACAAGTATAGCGAGAAACCGGGGGTCTCAAGAGGGACCCACAAGGTGACTCCAATAGGAGAAAAATAATAACAAAGAGAAAGAGCGGGAAACAAGACGGGGGGGGGGGGGGTACTTCCATTTTCCACTCCCTCCCCTACTCCCAACCCGGTATGTCAGGGACCTGCATTTCTAATTTCCTACAGAATTCATTCAAGTCCTCTGGGAATCTCAGTGTCGCTGATCTCCCCTCTTTTGTTCCAATTAAGCAGGCAGGAAAACCCCAATTGTACTTGATATTCAAATCCAACATCTGTTTTAGGAGTGGTTTTAGCAACCATCTCCTTGCCAAAGTTTCTGGGGCCACATCGGTGAATATCTGCAAGTCCATCCCTTCAAACACTATCGGGGGTTGTCCCCTCAACTTCTTCCAGATTGCTTCTTTTTCTTCATAGAATCGGAACCTTATTATGACATCTCTTGGTCGCTCAGAAGTCCCTCTTTTCGGATTTCCTACTCTATGAACCCTTTCAATCCTGATTGGGTTGTCTGCAGTTCTTTCCAATAATGGATTAAATATCATCTGCGTTATTATCCTGAGGTCCTCACCCCTTTTCTCTGGTATGGACCTTATCCTCAAATTTTGTCTCCGATTTCTGTTTTCCTGATCCTCTAATTTATAGAGAATATGTCTTTGTTGTGATTGAATCTGGTCAATCTGGGCTTTTAATGTATTGGCTTCCTGTGCTTGTTTCTCTATTTGTTCCTCTGCTGTTTCTATTCTGGAGAGCATATGGCCAAGATCGGTCCGCAGGTTCTGTATTTCGGCTTTTATTACATTTTCCAGTCTTAACAGCATCTCTGCCATTTCTCCTTTAGAGGGGGATTGGGTGTCTGCACTTCGATCCTCCATCCTGCTGCTTTCCGGTCCACTCCCTGTAGGTCCTTCCTCTATGGATACTTCCCTGGAAGTATCGCTCTGGGGTTTCTTATTTTCAGTCTTCTTTGCTTTATTCACTTGTTGTTGCTTTGTTGTTCCCTGGATGCCAGGGGCTCGCGGACTTTCCCCTCTGGTCACAAATGGCCTTATTGAGCTTGTTGCTGTTGTATTGCTCGGAGTAGTTGGAGGTCCCCCTTTTGTTGATCTACTCGTCATCCTGCTCATGTCAGTCTCCTTCCTTCTAATTCTCTTCCCCAGCTTGACCTCTTATTGGTGCAAAGCTTAGATTAATGAAATAAAGCCAATTTGGGGTGTCAAACTAAGTCGGACCCGTGTTTCTGGGGTGTATTTGATTTTTTCTTTTTTTTTTTTCCCTCTCTTTTTTCTTTCCCCCTTTCCTTTTTTTCCCCCTCTCCCTTCTCTCCCCTCCTTTCCTCCCCCCACTATTTTCCAGTCGGAGTTGTCAGAATACCACACTCCTAGGCCGAATAGCCTGGGGGTTTCTAATTTGTATTTAATATTGTGTTCTAGCTGCCTTCAGGTCTCCCTCCCCTTTCAATTTTTTAACAAGTCCTGTGAGGAGGGGGGGGGGACCTCCAGAGGGAGAGCAAGGAAGGTCCAGGCCTGATGGCCTGATGGCACCTGGGATTTTCCAAGAGAGGGGGAATTATAATTATCCTCCGTCCGCGGGCTCAAATGGCCCTTGGATGTTCAGGAAAATGGGCCTCCTTTAGGATTCTTTGCCAAAGCTACCAAAAAAAAAAAAAAACAGCAACACAAAAAAAAAAAAAAAGTTCCACAGTTTTTGCCTATTCCCAATTAACGGGTAGGTGATCCCATTCCATCAGTTAATATGTCCTTGTCCACCCCTTTTTTATCCCGGATCATCCAAGGAGATAGGGAGGAGCTAGGAAGAAATATGCTATTTTGAATCTACCCTTATATGCCTGGTCTATTCTGGGTGTTTCAAAAAGAAGAGTGGAGGGGGGGAGGTGTAGGTAGTCCACCCAGCTAATAGCCTAATAGCCAGATTAGTCGGTTACCGATAGTAACAGCTGACTTCCATGTGATTTAACACTGTCTTGCTGGTTATCTTAAGGTTCTCCTCTACTCCATCCATTTTGTCCCCGATATTCATATACTGGATAATATATATCATACCATTTCATAGCATTTATATAACTTGTAGAGGACTTTATAGGGGGGGGGGGGGGGGAGAGGTTGTCTCTTGTTCTCACTGGATTTTTTTAAAATTTGAGTAACCTCTGCTCCTTAGAGTCACCTCTCCACCTCCTCACTCTTTGCCATATTCCAGGTTTTCCACCGGGTCCTTGCCGTGTCCCAAATCTTCCCCCAGAACCTCAAAATGAAGTGCTTTAAAGTGCTAAGTGCTTTTTGGATTTACTTATATCACTCTAATGTTTTGATAGTTTAATACTTATGTTCAGTTTTTTATCACACAAGAAGTACCATGACACACTTTTGCTTTCCAGATACTTAGGTGACAGCAGAGAAATTCCAGATCTTTTTACTGCATTGATATTGTTTTCAGCTCACCTTCTCCTCTCCCACTGGGGGTTTCCCCTACCTTACCTCCGTGCCTCTGTCTTCTGTGTTCATACATGAGAGGGATGCAGGCATCCGGGAGCAGACCTTAGTGGGGGTAGGCGTCCGACGTTTTGGACCTGGCTGCCTCAATCTTCCCGCTGCATAGTCCGCTCGCTACCTTGGACCTGGCCATCCGTCTCCGATCCTTACCGGCTGTGTGTCAAAGCAGCTACACTGCACACCGCGGCAGCCCGTGCAACGCAGTGACCCGCTCCCGCCGATTGCGTCCGTGGTATCCAGCTGATCAGCCTACTAGTAGGAAGGCAGCGTGCGGGCAGAAGCTACTGCTATCTGCCGTCTCCTCTCCTCTTCCTGTCAGCGCGGTCCGTCCGTCCCCATACCTGGCAATCCCGCAGCTCTTCACTCCCCCCACCTACGAGCGCGCCACGTCCTCACGTGCACGTGCACGCCATCTCGGAACTCCGCTTTAAAGGGTCACTTTATCCCAGGCAGTGAATGTGCAGAGAAGACAGCCGTCCTAGTCCATCCTGCAGCTCAGAGAGGAGGCTTGCTTCCCTGTGTCTGGCATATCCCAAAAGAAGAGACGCTACTGCCCGGAAGGGCCGCCCGCCGCCTGGATTTTGCTTCTAATCCCCTTGCAGAGGCTGCCATTTGTGGTTTCACAACCTATCGCATTGCTATGATCTTTTTATATGGACTTTAAACTTAAGGATGTATGAATAAATGGTTGTGGAATGAATCACTTTAGTTTCCACGATTTCTTATGGGGAAATATGCTTTGATATAAGTGCTTTGGATTACAAGCAGGTTTCTGGAACTTATTATGCTTGCAATCCAAGGTTTTACTGTATATATAAATACTTTTTTTTATCTTTTTTTAATGTGATTACATACCCTCTATCCTGAGCTGCATAAGAAGCTCAGTGAGCTAGGGGGGGTAAAAACATAAGTACACTGGTCTTCCCAGTGAACGTCATTAGAGGAGAACAGGCTGAGGTCCCAACACAGCCAGAAAATGGGCTACATTGACTGTCGGATCTACAGATAGTGATTCAGGCTTATGCCATAAAGAGTCGGGCACCCCCCTCTCCTCTCACGGCGCATTCGACCAGGGCAATAGGGGCCTCTTGGCTTTCCGACATAAAGTTTCTGTTTCCCAGGTGTGTAAGGCTGCGACCTGGTCATCCGTTCACACTTTCACTAAATTCTACAAGGTTGATGTAAGTGCATCTTCGGATGCTTCTTTCGGCCGCAAAGTTTTGCAGGCGGCTGTTTAGAGTTGCAACTCCTCAGTTGAGGAGCTATGTTTTGTTTTGGGGTGAAGTTTATTTTTATGCTGTTCCCACCCCTAGTTTTTTGACACTGCTTTGGGACATCCCACTTTGTCAAGATTAAGGCTGGTCTATCCACGAAAGATAAAATAGGATTTTATACGCACTGCAAAATCTTTTTTCTCCGAGTTCATGGACGGACACAGCACCCACCCCTCCTTTTTATGTTTGTACTGCTTTTTTACAAACTGAACTGCGAGATGCAGAGAGAGGGGTAATACCCAGAGGGCCCGCCCCCTGGGCGGGGCTGTATAATGTGTAACACTTTCTATAAGTTTTCGCCTAGTCACTCCTAAATACCCACTTTGCCAAGATTGTCCATCCATGAACGAAAGAGAAACATCATTATATATATATATATATATATATATATATATATATATATATATATATATACATACATACACATACATACATACACACACACACACACACAAATAAAGCTCCTGAAGAAGCGGTGAATTTCCTGCAAAACATGTCAAGCTTGCCAATATGATTGCTACAGGGTAAAGTGGTATTACTTTTCCTCTCAGTTGCACCCTATATGTTTGAACTGACAGAGCTTCTCTTTTAAATTTGTATGTTTCAACATGTTGTAAATGAAATATAATTACATTTGTTTTATCTGCTTTTTGTATTCCAAGTGTTATGGTACAAATATAGAACAGGATAATTGTTCATACAAGTACACGGAACAGCATGCACATATTAGAAATATGAAATGTTGGGCTTACATATGCTTTAAACTGACACTGGAACGACAAGAGTACTTTTAAAAACAACATAAAAGTTATTGTGTCTAATAACTGAACACAAAGAAGTAAATTTATTTTTATTGTGGATTCAAATTTTCAAGCCAAATGAACAAATTTAGAGAGATTAATAAAGTTGTCAAATTAATTTTTTTTTATTTGTTGAATGTACTATCAAAAACAACCCATTTACTTTAGTCAGATTTAAAAGAAATCATTCTTGTAAGGTTTAAAAAATATATATGTTTTGTGTCAGGTGTAAGATGTCTTTTTTCTGTTAAAAATTTAAAAATCACACTAATCTTATAGTGCAAACTATTGCTAGAAGGACTCAAATAAAATGCTCACACAAGTTCACACAAAACTACAGCTATTACCTGATGTTGATTACCTTTAGAACATCAGTTTTATAACCCTTTCAAGCCTCAGCCTATTTCTGACATTTGGTGTTTACAACTTAAAATCCGTATTTTTTGCGCGAAAATTATTTAGAACCCCCAAACATTATATTATATATATATATATATATATATATATATATATATATATATATATATATATATATTTAGCAGAAGATCTAGAGAATAAAATGGCAATTGTTGCAATATTTTATGTCACACGGTATTTGTGCAGTGGTGTTTTAAACGCGACCTTTTGGGAAAAGGGACACTTTCATGAATTTTAAAAAACAAAACCGTAAAGTTAGCCCAATTTTTTTGTATAATGTGAAAGATAATGTTACGCCGAGTAAATAGATACTATACATGTCACGCTTTAGAATTGCATGCACTCGTGGAATGGCGACAAACTAAAAATCTTTATAGGCGACGTTTACATTTTTTAACGATTACCAGGTTAGAGTTACAAAGGGGGTCTAGTGCTAGAATTATTGCTCTCGCTCTGATAATCACGGCGATACCTCACATGTGTGCTTTGATACGTCACTTGTGTGACAGTTTACATATGCGGGCACGACTTCCGCATGCGTTTTCTTTGCTGCGCAAGCTCGCAGGGACGGGGCGCTTAAAAAAATGTTTTACAATTTTTTTTTATATTATTAAATTGTGTTAATTTATATTTTTATATTATTAAATTATGTTAATTTATATTTTTATATTATTAAATTGTGTTTTAAAAAAATAAATAAAAATTTGATCAATTTTATTGCGGTCACAAGGTATGTAAACATACCTTGTGACAGTAATAGGTGGTGACAGGTACTCTTTATGGAGGAATTGGGGGTCTAAAAGACCTCCAATCCTTCCTTTGCACTTCAAAGTATTCAGATCACTGAAAACAATTCTGAATACTTTAATCCGGCACCATTGGCAGTCAAGTAAACCAAAAGTGACGTTGCTTTCGTGTTTAAAGTCAGGAGACTGGAACAAAGCCGTTTACGGCTTCGTTCCAGTCTGTTGCTAGACGCCGGAAGTGCCAGATCACGGATCGGGTCCCCCAGTGGGACAGGAGGCCCGGTCAGAGCAGCAGGAGGGGGGGGGGGGGTTTCCCATTCCGCTCCTCTGGGATAAAAATCAAGCAGCTTTTAGTCGTATCGGTTGTTATCCCTGGAAAGCTGATCGCCCCTGCTAAAAAACAATACTGCAATACTGCAGCTGCAGGCATCAGTCCGGTATAACCCCCAAAAGCCAAAGGACACATATGTGCGTACGCTCGGCGGGAAGGGGTAAGGACTTGGGCCATGTTGCACATTGCCCCACACGTAGTGATACCCTTTTCTGACAAAGATTTAGAAGAACAATAATTTACTATTTACTATTCACTAGAAAGTCTACAATTACTCTAGCTCCTGTAGTGCTCATGTAATGTCAGCCATGATGTCTGGGATCATACTTTTTCTTATAGTCCTTTTCATAATCGTACTGCTTGTGTGTCTTATATTCTTTATCCTCTTTCTTTCCCTTGTCTTGCTTAAAATATTTATTGTGCTCCTCTCTTTCTTTTTTGAAAGAATTCTCAACATGTTTTTTTGGAGAATCATATTTCTTTTCATCATTTTTTTTCTGATATTTTGTATCTTTAGGTGGTTTCTCCCTTCCCTCTGAATGAGGCTTAGCTGAATCCTTGGGCTTCTTTGCAAGGTTAAAAGGAAAAACCTCTTTTCTTTGGGACCCGTTTTCAGCTCTTCTGATTTTAATAGCTTTGGCTTCCATATATCTGCCTTTAGGCTTTAACCCCCACTGTTCACTTGATTTTGGTTTTTCCTTTTTTTCCTCTTGCTTCTCAGTTTCTATTGGTTCCTCTAATAATTCTTCCGTCTTTGTTTCTATTTCCTTATCAGTCAGTTCTGATTCTTCAGCTATGGGCTCTTCCAGCTCTTCTACTTCAGAAATGTCTGGTTCTGTAGTTTCTGGTATTGTAGTTTCTGGTATTTCTTGTTTCTCTATAACAGGCAAATTTGGTGTACTTGAGCCAAACCAGTTTTCAAAAAACCATGGCTCAGACTGCCGAGAAAAAAAAACTTTGTAAATATGAGAGGTAAAATGAATAAACATGAATGATTTCAGTATATTTACTTTATTCTGTACCTCAATATAAATTTAATGATAACCAAAATATGAAAACAGAATGATTAAAATCCTCAGGGAAAATTGCCTCAAAGAACACTTGTTGCAGTTGTAGGGTTAGGAGGTGCCAACCATCTAAAACAAAGAGGCAACTCATATGCGATACATGTTAAAGCGGAACTAAACCCATCAATTTAACAGTTTCCCAATAAAAAGTAGGGATCATCCTGAAGATCAAATCGCACATCACACCCCAGAGTAAATAAATCGAGAAACCAAACATATTGTGTTTTTAGGTGAGAACCATAAGCAAATTACACACCAGGTTTAAATAAAACAAATCTCTTTATTAATACATATAAATCACACATAGTTAAAATTTCCACAATAAATTAAACAATGTATAGTAGCAATCAAATATTACCATCACACTCTTACAGAGGCCAAGCCCAAAATACAGTTCACATAACCAGTGAAAGTACTGTATTTCAAATACCGTATATACTTGAGTACCGAGTTTTTCAGCCCTTTTTTTATACTCAAGCCAGTGTACCTGAAATTGACAGGCTGCAGGCATCCATTGTTTAAAAGTCGTGGTCTCCTCCTGGTCCCTTCTGTCATCGGCATTTCTCAGCAGACACAGTTCCGCCCATCACAGACGTTATCTCATCCTCGGACTCAGTTTCTCAGCAGACACTGTGTTCAGTGTTCTGCCAATCACGGACATCCTTTCATCCTTGGACAATAGGACGTCTGTGATTGGCGGAACACTGAACACAGTGTCT
The DNA here is from genome assembly GCF_905171775.1 of Rana temporaria. Taxonomy (NCBI): domain Eukaryota; kingdom Metazoa; phylum Chordata; class Amphibia; order Anura; family Ranidae; genus Rana; species Rana temporaria. The sequence goes on along the minus strand of NC_053489.1, from coordinate 401,354,222 downwards.
GCTGGGAAACTGAGTCCAAAGATGAGAGAAAACGTCCGTGATAGGCAGAACTGTGTCTGCTGAGAAACGCCTATCACGGAAGGAACCAGGAGGAGACCACGACTTTGAAAACAATGAATGGACGCCCACAGCCTGTCAATAATTTCAGGTAAAATGACTTGGGCACAGTGAGGCTGCAATGGGCATAGTGAGAAATGGCACAGTGAGGTTGCAATGGGCACAGTGAGGTTGTTTTTTCAGCCTAATGATTATTATATTATTATTATTATTATACAGGATTTATATAGCGCCAACAGTTTGTGCAGCGCTTTACATCATGGATGGCTTGCTTCACTGATAGTGATAGCTCTTTGGATCTCATATTGAGAGTTGACAGCAACAGATTCCAAATGCAAATAGCACAGTTGAAATTAACTCTGGACCTTTTATCTGCTCCTTGTAAAATGGGATAATGAGGGAATAACACACACCTGACCATGGAACAGCTGAGCAGACAATTGTCCCATTACTTTTGGTTCCTTAAAAAGTGGGAGGCACATATACAAACTGTTGTGGTGGTGTATAGAGCCAAAACGATTAGAATTGTGTCGATGTCCCAATATTTATGGACCGGACTGTATATGTAACTGAGTCGAAAGAGGATATTAACCAGAATAGCTGAAGATAGAAGCTAATTGGTTGCCATGCACAACTGCCCCAAAATCTGTCTGCTCCAGTTTTGAAAATGCCCCCACACAGACTTTTGTTTTACCTGCTCGTCATTTGACTCAGGCGAAGTCCAAATGTCATTCTCTGGTTCGGCCAGGTCATCAGAGTCAACAGATTCTGGGTTGCATAATATTAAATAAGAGCAATGGTATTAGTTATAACAGGAACAACAATTTTCTTTTCAGTTTTTATTCTACTGGCTATTGTAGATACATATATACGTGCATACAGTTTTACTGGCACCTCCTATCAGATGCAGATCTGTATTTGCTATGATTAACAAACTGTAATACAGAAATGGTTAGATGCATTTCTTTTGCAAAGAGAAATTTGACAGGATTTCAGCTTCACCTTATTTAAAGTGCCTTGAAAAATAATTTTTTTCCCAGCGAAATTTTCCACATTTTGTCATGTTACAAACAAAAACATAAAATGTATCTTATTGGGATTTTATGTGATAGACCAATGCAACGTGGCACATAATTATGAAGTGGAAGGAAAATGATAAATGGTTTTCAATTTTTTTATGAATACATATCTGAAAAGTGTGGCATGTGTTTGTATTCAGCCCTCTTTACTCTGATACCCCTAACTAAAATCTAGTGGAACCAAATGCCTTCAGAAGCCTCCTAATTAGAGTAAATAGAGTCCACCTGTGTGTAATTTAATTTCAGTATAAATACAGCTGTGCTGTGAAGCCCTCAGAGGTTTGTTCGAGAACCTTAGTGAACTAACAGAATCATGAAGGCCAAGGAACACACCAGACAGGTCAGGGATAAAGTTGTGGAGAAGTTTAAAGCATGGTTAGGTTATAAGGAAATATCCCAAGCTTTGGACATCTCACAGAGCACTGTTCAATCCATCATCCAAAAATGGAAAGAGTATGGCACAACTGAAAACCTACTAAGACATGGCGGTCCACCTTAAAGCGGAGTTCCGGCCACAATTTCACTTTTTAAATATAAATACCCCTGTAATACACAAGCTTAATGTATTCTAGTAAAGTTAGTCTGTAAACTAAGGTCCGTTTTGTTAGGTTGTTACAGCATTTAGACACTTTATAAAATAGAAATTGACTGGGGCCATCTTAAGTGTGAGCATCATGAAGCCAGACTGTATGACTTCCTGAATTTCAGCCTTGCAGATCTCGCACATGCTCAGTGCTGCACAAGCAATGTAATAGTTTTCAGATCAGGTTTCAGCACCTGTACTGTCCAAGTCACATGATTCTTCGAGACTGGGGAGTACACAGACTCCTGGAAAGTTACACCCACTACATTCCCAGGAGTCTGTGCGGTGAAGCTTAAGCACCTAGGTGCAGGAAGAGGGAAGATTAACTATTCTGCCTAGCAACAACACTTTGAAGGCATCTAAAAAAAAAAAAAATGTTTCTTAAAGGACTAATAACATTTTTTTAAAACTACTGATGTAATGTTATATTTATGGGTGGAACTCCACTTTAACCAACTGGCTGGGCAAGGAGAGCATTAATCAGAAAAAATTTAAAACCATTTATCATTTTCATTTACAATTATGAACCACTTTGCAGATATCAAAATGCAGATATTAAAATGTAATAGTTGCAGTCAATATCCTAAACATCTAATGCATTCATGCAGTTGGGTATACAGAGTTGTACACAAACCTGGGGTAGGAGAGGAGGGGGGTAAATTAAGAGAAATGAGGGAGGGGAAGTGGGGTGGGAGGTATAGATATACATTTTCACAGTGTGATTGAGCTTGGGTGGTTGGAAAGCGGTTCACCGGGGCGTGGTCATCAAGACATCTGGACCACTTACTCCAGTGATGTTCCAGCTGTAAATTATTAAGGTGTTTACCAGATATACCACATTTTATGGTGTTTATCCCAGTTGTCTCCCTCCCTGGCCTGCATCTCCTCCATTAGCACAATATCATTGAGGGTGGCAATCCACCTATGGAGGGGGGGGGGTTACCTCAGATCTCCAATATTTCTCCAATATTTCGTGATCAGCTACCCTTCAACTCTTATTTACCTACTGATTTTTATTTTATTTTTCTATATACAGTTGTGCTCATAACTTTACATCCCCTGGCAGAATTTATGATTTCTTGGCCATTTTTCAGAGAATATGAATGACAACACAAAAACTTTTCTTTTTCACTTATGGTTTAGCATTTGGCTGAAGGCATTTATCATCAATAAACTGTATTTACTCATTTTAAATCATAATGGCAACAGAAACTACCCAAATTACCCTGATCAAAAGTTTACATACCCTAGTTCTTAATACCGTGAATTGGCCACTTTAACATCAATGACGGCTTGAAGCTTTTTGTAGCATTTGTGGATGAGGCTCTTTACCTTCTCAGATAGTAAAGCTGCACATTCCTCTTGGCAAAAAGCCTCCAGTTCCTGTAAATTCTTGGGCCATCTTGGCTTAATGATATTGAGGTCAGGAGCAATGATATTGAGGTCAGGAGACTGAGATGGCCACTCCATAACCTTAACTTTATTCTGCTGTAACCAATGACAGGTTGACTTGAGCTTGCGTTTTGGATCATTGTCATGTTGGAATGTCCAAGTACGTCCAATGGGCAGCTGCCTGGCTGATGAATGCAAATGTTCTTCCAGTATTTTTTGATAACATACTGCATTCATCTTGCCATAAATTTTGACCAAATTTCCTGTGCCTTTGTAGCTCACACATCCCCAAAACATCAGCGATCCACCTCCATACCTTTCATCATAGGCCTTGTTGACTCCTCTCCAAATGTAGCGTTTATGGTTGTGGTCAAAAGCAAACTTTTGGTCTCATCACTCCAAATGACTTTGTGCCAGAAGATATGAGACTTGTCTCTGTGCTGTTTGGCGTATTGTAAGTTGGATACATTGTGGCATTTGCGTAGTAACGGCTTTCTTCTGGCAACTCTATCATGCAGCCCATCTTTCTTCAAGTGCCTCCTTATTGTGCATCTTGAAACAGCCACACTACATGTTTTCAGAGTCCTGTTTTTTACCTGAAGTTATTTGTAGCTATTTTCCTGGCAGTTGTTGCTGAAATTTTAGTTGGTCTACCCAACCGTGGTTTGGTTTCAACAGAACCCCTCATTTTCCACTTCTTGATTAGAGTTTAAACACTGCTGATTGGCATTCTCAATTCCTTTGATATCTTTTTATATCCCTTTCCTGTTTTATACAGTTCAACTATCTTTTCCTGCACGTCCTTTGACAATTCTTTTGCTTTTCCCATGACTCAGAATTCAGAAACGTCAGTGCAGGACTCAGAATCCAGAAACGTCAGTACAGCACTGGATGAAAGATGCAAGGGTCTGTCAGGAGTCCAGAAACTCATTGACCTTTTATACACACACACCAATTACAAGCAAACAGATTACAGGTGAGGACGGTTACCTTTAATAGCCATTCAAACCCCATTTGTGTCAACTTGTTTGCACGTTATCAGACCAAAATCACCAGGGTACGTAAACTCTTGAACAGGGTCATTTGGGTAGTTCATGTTGTCATTATGATTTAAAAAAAAAAAAACAACAGTTGATTGATAATAAATGGCTTCTGCCAAACACTAACAATGAGTGAAAGAAAAGTTTTTGTGTTATCATTCATATTCTCAGAAAAATGGCCAAGAAATCATTAATTCTGCCAGGGCACAACTGTAGATACCCTCAGAACCAGTCAATCTGTTCAGTAGTATGTACATACACAACAGCTAAGGGATTAATATAGAATGCCACTGTGGAGCAACAAATAGAATAGCAGGAGAAAAGGATATAAAAAGAACAAAAAGGAATATTTAAAAGAGACAGGTGTCATGGATATACAATAGTCTGGCAGCTTACCTGTCTCCATCCGTCCATTAGAGGCCTGACTCTGTTCTGGTTACCTTCTTATCTCCTCTCCTTCCTGTATGGCCCCACCCAGGCCTTCCCAGGAAGTCTATATTAACTGTTGCACTACAGGCCTGCAGTGCTGTTCAACCGTGTTGTTAGCTTTAGTTCCTGTCTGCAGTGTGCTACGATTATCTTTCTGTGTACCGTTTTTTGGTGGTCCTGACTTCTCCTGTTTGCCTGTGATCTTGACCTTTTGCCTGTCCCTCGATTACCCTCGTCTGCCTGTTGCCCTGACCTCGACTTACCCATCACTACCGCTTGTCCTGCTTGCTGCTTCCCCTCTCTCCCTGCGGAGCGTGATCTAGGGGATCCCAGGGGTCGCAACCTGGATTCAGCTGCGGCGAAGGCCATCCTCACCACTAGAGGCTCTGGTGAACACAAAGCTGGGTCTTAGACTCCGCGCCCTGGGCGATCTTGGGTTCACGCTTCCTCTCTAATCGCAGCAGTCGGCCATAGGTTTCACTACCCTGTGGTGCATCCCTGACCCCAACGGGGTGCACTTGTCACCTGGCCACAGGTGACCTGACAACAGGGTACCAGACCCCAGGAAAAGAAAGAGAAGACACTCACAGTGTATTTCTACCCAACCTTATTAGGAGCTACTTGTTGTTAGATAATTGTCCCAGACATCCCAAATGGTATAAAACTGTGTTGGAGTGTTACGTAATCTTGCTGCAAGGTATTCCATAGATCTCACCTTTCTAACACGGTTGTAAAGGTTTGTTTTAGATGTTCCTTTAACCACTTCCATACAGGGCACTTATACACCTTCCTGCCCAGACCAATTTTCAGCTTTCAGCGCTGTTGCAATTTGAATGACAATTGCCCGGTCATACTAAATTGTACCCAAACTAAATTTGTATCATTTTGTTCCCACAAATAGAGCTTTATTTTGGTGGTATTTGATCACCTCTGGGATTTTTATTTTCTGCAATTTTTTTTAAAAAGACCGAAAATTTTGAAAAACAAATGCTTTTTTTTTTGTTTCTGTTACAAAACGTTGTAAATAAGAAAGTTTTCTCCTTCACTGATGGACACTGATGGGGCTGCACTGACGGGCACTGATGGGCACCAATGAGGTGGAATAGATGGGCACTAATATGCAGCACTGATGGGGCACTGATAGGCGGTACAGATGGGCACTGATAGGCGGCACGGATGGGCACTGATAGGCGGCACGGATTGCACAGATAGGCGGCACGGATAGGCGGCACGGATGGGCACTGATATGTGGCACGGATGGGCATGGATGTACTGTATTATATTGTATTTATGGATGCCAATCAGTGCCAAACAACAATGCCTGCCAATCAGTGATGCACATTGTGGGCACTGCTTGGCATCCATTGTGGGCACTGATTGGCATCCATTGTGGGCACTGATTGGCATCCCTGGTGGTCTAGGGCGGCATACCTGGTGGAGGGCATCCCTGGTGGTCTAGTGTGGGCATCCTCGGGGGGGGGCTGTGCTGATAATTGATCAGCACAAACCCCCCCTGTCAGAGGAGCAGCCGATCGGCTCTCCTCTACTCACGTCTGACAGACGCGAGTGAGGAAAAGCCGATAACCGGCTCTTCTTGTTTACATCGTGATCAGCTGTGATTGGACACGGCTGATCACGTGGTAAAGAGTTTCCGTCAGAGACTCTTTACCTAGATCGGTGCTGCGGGGTGTCAGACTGACACCCTGCAACAGCTATCGCCGCAATGCGCGCCCCCGGGGGCGCACAGCGGCTCAATATCCTGAGGACATCATATGACGTCCAGTCAGGATATTGAAACCACTTTGTTGACGTCTTTTTGTTAAAGGGGGGGGGGGGGCAAGTGGTTAAGCTAGTGCATTGTTGGTTCACTCACCTTTTCCTTCGATTTCTCTTCTTAATGTTTTTTTTCTTTGTCTTTCTCACTCAGAAATTGTTGGGGGGATGTCTTTTTTCATCTCGCAGTGATTGAAGGTGTATTCCAGTCATTTTTAATGTTTATTAAAAGTCAGCAGCTACAAAAAGTGTAGCTGCTGGCTTTTAATAACCATACACTCACATGCTCCACGTTCCAGCAATGCGCTGGCCGGGGCTTCCGCTCCTCTCCCCCCTCTCCGGCCGGCGTCTTCATTCTAAGTGTGGGCACCCAGCCGTGACAGCTTTCGGCTTCACGGCCGGGCACCCACTGCGCGAGCGGCGCTGCGCCATCCGATTGGACAGGCGATCGCCTGGGACCTGTCACGTGTCCCAGGCGATCGCCTACAGGGAGGGGCTGCCAAAAGGCGATTAGACTATTCGCCTTAGCAGCCGCTCAGTGGAAAGAGGAAGTGGGACAGGAAGTCCCACTCCTCCTGAAGTCCCCACTCCCCCCCCAAAAAAAAATGACATGCCAAATGTGGCATGTAAGGGGGCGAGGAGTGGATTAAGCAGAAGTAAGTTCCACTTTTGGGTGGAACTCCGCTTTAAACATCTAGCTGCCAAAACAATAGGTGTCATCAATTCTGTAAGATTCTTCCCTAAGTCCCAAACAGGGAGACCTAGGAGATGCATTAGTGGTTCAAAAGGAATAGACCTTTCTACTACTTTGGAAAGTAGTAAATTGACTTCTTCCCAAAAAGGTAACATTCTGGGGCATGTGAAATAGAGATCCCACCACCAAGTTGTATCTACAGAACATATTAGGAACTGAGGGATAGATAGTGTGAAGAAGCCCTGGAGTACAATACCACAACAACAGTATTTTTAGAAGTATTTTCCTTATAGCCTGTACATATTGAGCTTTTGTGGGCCTACAACCAAAGTGCTTGCCAGGTTTCCATGGAGAGTTCCCCTGCCCAGGAACGCTTCTAGTTTCAGCTTGCACTATTATAGTAGCTAGCTTTTGATATATGTCCGAGGTCAAGGCTTTTCTAGAAGGGCCTTCTACATATATGCTTTCAAAAGGAGTTAAGCAAAAGCAAAAACAAGATCTCTCGTAAGGGACTGTGCATAGGGTCAGACCTATAGATAGCTTTAGGAAGGAGAGGCTGGAAGATTATTTTTGTTCTGATAACCAGAGAAATTTAAACTAAATTTGTTGATGTAGTCAGACGGTCAGGAATATCTGGATACCTGAAAGCGTGAGTGGTTAAATGGTTTTAACTGTATTTATCTCCTTTTTTAGACCCCCCCCCCCCAGTTTTTCACCTGGCCAATAATCTGGCAAATAATACACTTTCTGTCTTAGGGTCGCAAACCCTGGATGGAGGAATTACTTTTGGATGGCAGCATTGTCAATCTTGGGAGGGGGTAATGGTAGATGCACTAGCATATTCAGATGGACAAATTCAAATGGAATCTGGCTAACACTTGTTTAGCTGTCACAGAAACAGTTTTCTATTTTTTTTTTTTTGGATAAAGGATTTACATATATGAATAAAAGATGACCATTGGAAGGACACGTCGGTTTTATGAGGTTTGCCTTTACCTTCTAACTGCCACCTTTGCTGGTCAGCCCAGTATGTTAAAGGAAGTTGAAAAATAACGGACGTACTGGCTGAAAAAGAAGGGAAAAAGAAAACGAATGCAGCCACCACATCTAGGAATTGGAAAATTGCAATTGAATACATTTTTGTTTTCAATACTGCTTTACACACAACCATCTGAATGAGCACTGCAGGCTTTCCACTTGTTTTCATAAAATAGAGACAGATTAGATCTGTGCTGTCCTTTTATATCTTTCAAGCTGCATCTTGACTTAAACAGTCCTATTACAGTCCACTTTTCTAATCCTACCTTGAAGAATTTGAAATCCAACACTCAGAAGAGCTGCAATGGCAGCAATGGCCAGACATCTGTTTAATGTAACTCCATTCCAGGGGACAAAATCCTCATCTTTCAAGGGTCCCACACTTTTGGGCTCAGGCTTCTGTTTCATGGTAGCAATTCTTTAGGAGAAAAAAAATAAAAATAAATGATGATTCTTCGTCTTTCTTTCTATACCTTCATGGTAGAAGCAAATAAATGGCTAAATCATATACTCTATGAGTTAGGCTGGGTTCACACTACTACACTACTTTCATCCTACTTTGCTCTGCTACATCGGTCCTACATTTATCCTACATTGGTCCTACATCCATCCTACTTTCATGAACAGGATACTGCTTTGGTCCGAATTCAATAATATTCAATGGGTTGAAGTAGGATCAATGTAGGACCAAAAGTAGTACAGGGAGCATTTTCAAAGTCGGACCGACTTGTGTAGGACCAGTTAAGACAGCTCTCATAGGGAAACATTGAGTGCCATTAAGAAAAGCAGCAAGTGACAAATAATGGTAATGCTCTTGTCACACATTGTTGTGTGAGGGCCAACATGTGTAAAATCGTGCGGGGAATAGTCACCTAAACAGAGAACCAGAATAATTTCCATTAACATTACAATATGCCTTTATTCTAATTGTTAGATTTTTTTTTAAGGCCAAATTTAAAAAAAACTTATTTCAGTTCGGCGTTGGCTTCGTTGTTGCTTTTCTATGTGGTTGCCATGTTCATTTACTTTAATTTAATAAAAAAACAAAAAACACACTTATGCCGCGTACACACGGTTGGAATTTCCGACAACAAATGTTCGATGTGAGCTTGTTGTCGGAAAATCCAACCGTGTGTAGGCTCCAGCGGACATTTGCTGCGGGAATTTCCGACAACAAAAACTTGAGAGCTGATTCTCAAATTTTCCGACAACAAAAGTTGTTGGAATTTCCCACCGTGTGTACACAATTTAACACACAAAAATTCTACGCATGATCGGAATCATTGAACTTCATTTTTCTCAGCTCGTCGTAGTGTTTTACGTCACTGCATTCTTGACGTTCGCAATTTCCAACAACAATTGTGTGACCGTGTGTATGCAAGACAAGTTTGAGCTAACATCCGTTGGAAAAAAATCGGAATGTCTGATTGTCTGTACACGGCATTACAGTCCAAAATCGCACCAAAATTCTCCTCTGTCCTCATCAGCGCCAATACTGCTAATCCACCCTAGATCTCTGCCCTTGATTACACCGATCCACACTCTCTTGAATCCTGTCAGAGCTGAATCTTTCATTGATCTCTGTACCTTACAGCCTTCTCCAACACTTCTTAAAATACAACCCTTTCTTCCTGTATTCCACCTCGGCCCACAATCTGTTTTCTGTCTTTTCTTTTTCCCTCATTATCTATGGTCAACTTTTCTCTGGTTCTCCTCTGTGCTGTACAATTAGCTGGCTTTTTTAATGCTCTATCCCAGCTAAGATGTTGCACTTGACAAAATCTGCATTCATTTAAAATACTTTTATTGGGCAGAAATGCATACTAGTGTATTTTGTATCTCTCCTTTTTATAAATGGTCACACATTCAGCAATATGTAAACATTTCCAAAGAAAAATCAGTGTTTATATCCATTTGGGATAACAGTTCTTAAAGCGGAGGTTCACCGGTACAATATACCTTTTCCCCTTAGATTCCTGCTCGTTTTGTCTAGGGGAATCGGCTAGTTGTTTTAAAATATGAGCTGTACTTACCGTTTTTGAGATGCATCCTCTCCGTCGCTTCTGGGTATGGGCTGCGGGACTGGGCGTTCCTATTTTGATTGACAGTCTTCCGAGAGGCTTCCGACGGTCGCATCCATCGCGTCACGATTTTCCGAAAGAAGCCGAACGTCGGTGCGCAGGCGCAGTATAGAGCCGCACCGACGTTCGGCTTCTTTCGGCTACTAGTGACGCGATGGATGCGACCGTCGGAAGCCTCTTGGAAGACTGTCAATCAAGAAGGAACGCCCGCTCCCGAAGACCCATACCCGGAAGCCGACGGAGAAGATGCATCTCGAAAACGGTAAGTACAGCTCATATTTTAAAACAAATAGCCGATTCCCCTAGACAAAACGAGCAGGAAGCTAAGGGGATTGTTTAAAAAAATATATTAATGGGTGAACTCCCGCTTTAAAGTGGTTGTAAAGGCAGAAGTTTTTTTTATCCTAATGTGTCCTAATGTGTTCTATGCATTAAGATAAAAAGCCTTCTGTGTGCACCAGCCCACCTAATACTTACCTGAGGTTCATCTCAATCTAGCGATGTTGTAGGAGTGTCTCGGCTGCCGGGACTCCCCTCCACATTGGCTGAGACAGCAGTGCGGCGCCATTGGCTCCCGCTGCTGTCAGTCAGCCAATGAGGAGAGAAAGGGGGCGGGGCGGGCAGCGGCTCCATGTCTGAATGGACACAGGGAGCTGTGGCTTGGATCGGGTGTCCCCATAGCAAGCTGCTTGCTGTGGGGGCACCTCGCAGGAGGGAGGGGCCAGAAGCATCGAAGAGGGACCCAACAAAAGGAGGATCGATCGAGGCTGCTCTGTGAAAATCCACTACACAGGACAGGCAAGTATGACATGTTTGTTATTTTTACCTAAAAAATAAAATAAAAATAAAACACACAAGACTTTACAATCACTTGTCACAGTTCCCTGTATTTCAAATAAAAACTGTGGGCCAGATCCACAAAAACCCGCCGTAACGTAACTTTTGCCATTTAAGTTACACCGCCGCAAAATCTCTACCTAAGTGCCCGATCCACAAAGCACTTACCTAGAAATTTTGAGCGGTGTAACTTAAATCCGTCCGGCACAAGGCGTTCCTAATCTAATGGGGCGAGTCCCATTTAAATTAGGCGCGCTCCCGCGCCGGACGTACTGCGCATGCTCCCGACGCGATTTTTCCGACGTGCATTGCGCGAAATTACGTTACGCCGAGTTTTATGAATCGCGCCGGGTAAAAAAAGTTGCGTCGGGGGAAAAAAAGAGATGCAGCGGAAAAATAAATTTTTTAAAAAAAAAATTGACAGCGTCGCGGGAAAGAAGGGTCTACTTTTACATGGTGTACTAACTTTACACTATGTAAAAGCAGCCCTAATTTTGCGTTTGCAAACTAACAACTTACAGAGACTTCACGAAGGGAAACCGCTCCGTGGATCTCCGTAAGTGCTAATTTGCATACCCGACGTGGCATTTCGACGAGAATGCCCCCAGCGGCGACCGAGGTACTGCATCCTAAGATCCGACAGTGTAAGTCCCTTACACATGTCGGATCTTCTGCCTATTTATGAGAAACTGATTCTGTGGATCAGTTCCATAGATAGAAACAGGGATACGACGGCGTAGATACGCCGGCGTATCCCTTTTGTGGATCTGGCCCTGTATCTCTATCCGCAGCTGTTCATGGGACAGTCTATGCAAGATCAGCCTGCCGTTTTGCACCTAGGTCCTATACTTGATTCTCGTTTAGCTTTTAAAAACCTCTTAAAATTGCTGCGTGTATTTCTTAGTTCACGTTTGTAAAATGTTCTTGCTTTGCCCCCTGCTGGTTCCTACCAACAATGGCTGCTAGATACTTCCTCTGAAGCCATGTCCAGGAAACATTTTAGGTATCTGTTCCCAGGCTTCTGTACTCCTTATCTCTTTTTCAGTTCCGACACCTGTTTATGACCAAGCTTTTGCCAGTTTGACCCCAACTTTGTCTATCAATTCTGTACCTTTGTGCTTTTTGTACCTCTGTGTTTTGTTTCTACCTTTTGTCAGCTTTTGCCACTCCTAGTGTAACTGATCTGGGAGTCATTCACAGTAAAGCCCATCATACTTTTGAGGCTCTGGTGAACACCAAGCAACTCCTTTAGACTCCTGCACTTCAACCCTTTTTAGGGCATAGGTTTGCTCATACAAGGTCTCTTACCTCTGCTACAGTTTGATCGGGCCGTAGATTGATTCCGCTGACACCTTTCAACAAGACCTGTTTTTTTAGTCCAAAAGAATGAGGTGAATTTGGATAAGATCCCTGATACTCTCAAGCACATCATTCAGCTGCCAGTCTCTGCACCTATATTTCAGCTGAAGACATAGGCCCCTGCTTTTACATTGGATGTGTTATCTGCACCAACAGCCCCCTCATAATTTTGGATGTCATCTCCTGCTCTGTAATTTGGGTACTAAGGTCACTTTCCTCATGCAGCTCTTTCCAAAAAGAACAGTTTGTGAACTTAAGCATTCTTGGACTCTGGTGTAACTGGGAATTTTGTGTAAAATGCTACTTGGGCCTTTGGCAAAACCCCTCCTGGTCTCAGCAGTCCTACCAGGCTGTGTTCAGCATGCCACTGTGCCCCTCACTTTTCTTTTGGGAACTCTCCAAGCAGAGAACACTTATTTCTATAAAGGGTCTCAGCTTTGTTAATTTCGTCCTGTTGTGTCTTCCATGGCTTCACACACATGCACCAGTTATAGAGTGGACTAATCGAGCATCATGCTTAATCCAGTATATCCGCAATATCTGCCAACTCCAGCAAGTCTATTTCACAACTATTGTTGATTTCCTGCCTGGTCTTCCTCAGTGGTATTGGGAGTCTGTAGATTTTTCTTAGTAAGAAACATGCTGACACTTGGAACCTCATCAGCCTTATGATTGTGCCACAAAACCTCCCGGAGGTCAATTATACCCTTCTCTGCCAAGGATGCAAGCCATGTCAGAGCATATTGATGAGAATCTGGGGAGGGGGGATTAATTGGAAATCCACATCATCTGCTGAGCCCTAAACAAAATCAGTGTAAAGGATAAATACTGTTGTGAAAATTTCAAGATGTATTTAATATGTATTGTCATAGTGTCACTCAGTGTTAATACTTCCGCAACCCGCTCTAAAGAGCAGGGCAGTCTGAGACTGGTTGAATCCCATCTAGTAGTGGAAAAGGTCTTGAGGTTGGAGTGTGGTGTTTGCGGCCTGGGGATATGTCCGCCAACGAGGGGCCGACGATCGTTGAGGAGGGGATATGCTCGCTCCGCAAGGACATTAGTGGTTATAGGCGGATATGTGCTCTTGTCTCTGCTGTGTCTGATCAGCATGGCCAGGATTCGTAGCGCACGCCTGCAGATGGCCTCCCTTCCTCCTCAAGCAATAATAGTATAATCTGAATATGCGTTTTTTTATGGAATGGCACAAAATAAGGATTCCGATCAGCAGTAATATGAGAGCTTATGAGCGTTTTTAGAGTCAGGGAAGGCGTCCGTGCCTTAAAAGCAATACAGCTTTGTTTGCTAGGAGCATACATGCTTTCCCTGCCCAGACACGCCCATAAGACTTTAGCCAGCATTGTATTGTGTTATATTCATGTATTGGATTGTATTGGACATCCAGTTAGAGGGATGCCCTTATATGGACATTTCCTGTGTAAAGGGGACATCCTGTGATGACCACTCCCATGGGGGAGGTGATTAGCTGCTGCAGCCATCACTTCCTGTTTGAGATCTTTTGTGACAATAAAAGGAGCCATGAGGCTCTGGGCGACCAGTGTTTGCTGGGATGCGGAGCTGAGAACTTACAGGATGCCGATGTCTCTTGACTTGAATGAATGGGAATCGAATGAATGGTGAGTGAACCTTTAGTTAAAGCGGATCTCCACTCTAAAGTGGAGTCCCGCTGATCGGCACCCTCCCCCCCTCCGGTGTCACATTTGACACCTTTCAGGGGGGAGGGGGGTGCAGATACCTGTCTACAGACAGGTATCTGCACCCACTTCCGGCCCTACGATACGGGCAAAGGACGGGTTTTTTTTCCCCTTCCCGTCCGTCCCCCGTTGTATGCTGGGAACACTCGGCTCCCAGCACACAGCGGGAGCCAATCGGCGGGCGCAGCCCGACTCGCGCATGCGCCGTAGGGAACCGGGCAGTGAAGCCGGAGCGCTTCACTTCCTGGTTCCCTCACCGTGGATGGAGGGGGGAGCAGCAGGGTGACGAGCGATCGGCTCGTCATCTGCTGCGATCACCGCTGGACTCCAGGACAGGTAAGTGTCCTTATATTAAAAGTCAGCAGCTGCAGTATTTGTAGCTGCTGGCTTTTAATATATTTGTTTAGTGGCACATCCGCTTTAAGATGCATTATATCAATAAGTCGAAATCTGTGATTATTAGCTCAGGCAAAATGGCGCTGTGCTCTGCATACGACCTATTTTGCCATGTCAATACTCAATCTGATCTCTGAACTGTTCAGCCACTTACAGAAAGCATCCAACTTTTTAACCCTCCTAGGCAACATTGGAAGAAGAATTGTTTTGGGCCACACATAAAATACACTAACAATATAGCTGGGTACACACAATCCAAATATCGCAGCAGATATGTTCAGCAGAAAACGGACGGCATTATGTACGTGTGTACAGCTGCCTGTCCAGCAGAAGCTGGTCTCACAATCAGCTTCCGTCAAATGGGCATGATGGAAAACCAGCGTTTGACCAGCGCTAGCAGCCAATGGCACAGACCAATTCATTCTGGCGGGGGTCCCTTGCCAGAACACAATAGCATAAAAAAATTGAAAGAGAAAGTGTAAAAATAAACAATAATAATAAATTGAAAGCACCCCCGTCCCTGTGTGCTCGTGCACAGAAGCGTACGCACACGCAAGTCGCGCCCACATACGTAAACGCTGTTCAAACCACACATGCAAGGTATCGTCGTATGAGTTAGAGCAAGAGCAACAACTCTAGCACTAGACCTCCTCTGTAACTCCAAACTGGTAACCTGTAAAAAAAATAAAGCGTAGCCCATGGAGATTTTGAAGTACCAAAGTTTGGCGCCATTCCACAAGTGAGCACAATTTTAAAGCGTGACATGTTGGGTATCTATTTACTCTACGCAACATCATCTTTCACATTTTACAACAAATATTGGGCTAACATTACTGTTTTGTTATTTGAATTCATGAAAAAATTTGCAAATACCGTGTGACAAAAAAAGTTGCGATGACCGCCATTTTATTGCCTAGGGTGTCTGCTAAAAAAAAAACACACACACACTATATATATATATATATATATATATATATATATATATATATATATATATATATATATATATATATATATATATATAATATGTTTGTGGGGTTTGAGTAATTAAAAAAAAAAAAAATGATGATGATTTTTACATGTAGGAGAGGAGTGCCAGAATAGGCCTGGTATGGAAGTGGTTAAAGAGAGGGTCCAGCTGCTGATAAATACTGCAACTGCTGACTTTTAATATATGGACACTTAAATGTCCAGGGAGCCCACGATGTCGGCACCTGAGCTAATCTTCGGATCGTCTGTCGGGTGCAGCCACTGCCATTCCGGTTAAGGTATCCCGGCAGTAAAGCCTTTTGGCTTCACAGCCAGTTCCCTGCTGCGCTTTCAAATTGGTACTGTGGTGGAGACAGAGTAGAGAGCCAAACATCTGAGAAATGGCGCTGTGGCCCTGTCTCTTGGAAATTGGGAACGATACCTGTCAAAAAACAGGTATCTGTTCCCCCCCTCCCCCTGAAAAGTGCCTAATATGGCACCGGAGGGGGGGGGGGGAAGCAGAAAACATTGAGGCAGTTGACAAGTTAACGATTGGATATCAACTATGTGCTGTGCTGTGTATGTGTGTGATGCAGCCATGCAATATTTACTTGCCTGCAGCTAGTCGGCAGGCCATGCATTTACTGCTGGCAGTGCTATTGCAAACATGGCAGCCCCAGCATCCCTCCAGATGTGCTTGTGCCTGGCTTGTTGCCAGTGCCTGCCGCTGTGGCTGCCACTGCAAACATGGCATCCCTCCAGACATAAATGGACCTGGCATGTCTGTGCCAGACATTGCAGCTGCTAGACTTGCACGGCATCCCTCCAGATGCTCCCCGGCTGCAGTGGCGTCTCTAGCTTTCATATTTAGGGACAGGGGGGACACAAGTAGGGGGGCCAGCTATAAAATGCAATTACATTGGAACCTCGGATTGCGAGTAACGCGGTTAACGAGCGTTTCGCAATACGAGGTCAGCCGAACTGTCCTTGTGCCTTTACGGCCATTTCTGAGGCTCTCCAGCGTGGAATAAATTATTTTTGTTTCCATTGACTTCAATAGGGATATGCGAGTACTTTGGATTACTAGCATTCTCCTGGAACGGATTGTGCTTGTAATCCAAGGTTTCACTGTATATATCATGGGGCCCTTTACTTCTGTTGTGGTGCCCTTTATTAGGATCCCACAATGAGACCCATTCACATGTTTTGCAGTGAGCTCCCTTCCTACTGTATTGGGGCCCCCCAGGGTAGCAGAAAACAAGAGATATATGTCACCAGCACACCAGAAAGATATAAGGGTCCAAAGCAGTGGGAGAACTACCAGGGTTGCAATGGTTGCACTTGCGACCGGGCCTTGGTGTTCTGACACTGTGGGGTTCCTCAGCCTCCGCTTGCTGTCCTGCCCCTGATATTGACAGCGCTGGTCTGGTGTCCTTCTCCTTGGCAACGGCGGCAGTCTATTAGGACCTAGTGCTGGTGGCATTATGGGTGCATGCAGAGGAAAGCTGACACTATTGGTTGTAGAGAGCCGAGCCCCCAGCTGGTCACCTAGCAGCAGTAATGCTGTATAACCTTCTCTGTTGCTGATCGGTATGTGATCCAGGTGATGCTCCCAGTCAGATCTAATAAACACAGTGGGCTAATTCAGAAAGGAGATACAATGGCGTATCTCCGGATACGGCGTTGTATCTCTGAGTGCTGGCCGTCGTATCTATGCGCCTGATTCATAGAATCAGTTACGCATAGATTTCCCTAAGATCCGACCAGCGTAAGTGTCTTACACCGTCGTATCTTAGGCTGTATATTTACGCTGGCTGCTAAGTGGCGCTTCCGTATATTTACGTGAGGAATATGCAAATGAGCTAGATACGCCGATTCAGAAACGTATGTCCGGCCGGCGCATTTTTTTTACGTTGTTTACGTTAGGCTTTTTTCAGCCTATAGTTACCCCTGCTATATGAGGCGTATCCTATGTTAAGTATGGCCGTCGTTTCCGCGTCGAGTTTTGAAAAATTTACGTCGTTTGCGTAAGTCGTTTGCGAATAGGGCTGGACGTAATTTACGTTCACGTGGGAAGCAATGACGATTTGCGCCGGAATTTCGAGCATGCGCACTGGGATTTTTTCACGAACGGCGCCGACACAGATACGTCACGCCGCCGTAACTAAGGGCGCAAGTTGTTTTTGAATACAGAACTTGCGCCCTAAATTACGGCAGCGTAACGTATCTGAGATACGTTACGCCGGGCAGATTGATACACCATTGTATCTGAATCCAGCCCCGTATTTATTAGAATCAACAGTAATATTATATTATATATATATATATATATATATATATATATATATGCGCAACCTTATGTTCAGCTGCCATGTGGGCTCCATGCCTGTAAGTTGTGGGCTTTGATCAATAAAACCACTATCATATTTAACATTAGATTTGACTATGAGCATCACCTTGATTGCATCCCAATCAGCATGTCAGAGAAGGCTCCACTGCTGCTAAGCAACCTGCAGGGAGCTCAATTGTCCACAGCCATTATAGATGGGCTTGGGTGTGTTCGAAATCACACATGCCTGATCCCGCAAGGAAGCCCACACTGCACACGTCTAATCACGGGCAGTGAGACATTTCCTGATCTGTGCAGCTGCGGACTGGGAAATGTCTCCCTGCCTGTGATTAGCGCTGTGCAGTGTGGGCTTCCTGCGGGATCAGGCATGTGGGGTTTTCAAACACGCCTGAGCCCATCTCTAACAACCAATTGTGCTGGTCCTCCTGTGCATGAGCCCATCAGCCCCATGAAGTAATCAGCACTGGGTCCTAATGTGCTGCTGCCATGGAGACAGAGACCAGCGCTGTCAGTAGTTGGGACAGGACAGCAACCCTGGTAGTTCTGCTGCAGGTCCACACTGGGAGGATTCCTCCATCCACCTGGAATGTGTAGATGGGAGAATTGGAACAGGCTGAAGGTACCAAGCTGATTGATCAAATTGGGTACAACCAGCCTGCTGGATTCTCTTATGATTATCTCTAGCGGTTGCTATATCTGCTAGTGATAATTGCTATTAGTCGGGAGAATACAATTGCTGGGCAGGAGGGATTCCCCTATCAGGACTGTCTGTGTTTATGGGGGAAACATGCAAATTTGTTCCCTGCAATCTGTGGTTGCAGGAAAGAAATGTGTACCATCTATTACCTGCCTAACTGAAAGTGAAAGTTTGTGCATGTATTGAAAGAACAGGAGGGGGAAGGGGGAGGGAGACAGATGGGGGAGAGAAGGGAGAGGGAAGGAGATAGGGACAGCTCAGTGATTACAGTGTACACACTCACCTGCGGGTGCAGGCTGGAAGATCAGGCATCTTTGGCACACAGAGAAATCTACAGCTGGCTGTTTTGATATTTTGCACCCACACATCGCCTCTCTTCAGATACATCTGAACGCTGGGGGTAGTGTGGGCAGGGCGGGAAGACACAGGAGGAGCGGAGGTGGGAGGAGCTGGATTCCTCTCTGATCTGAATCTGATCGCCCGTCAGTGAGGGGCGGGGTGAGTATGAAAGCTGGGCTGTGTAAGAGTGTCACTAGTCTCAGAATTTACAGGCTGATTCTCTTGTCTGTTTTCTCACTGTCACTTAGCTAATGGGAGGCTTGCCCACCCCCCGCTCTCGTGGAGTCCTTCCTAAAGTCGCTCTCCTCCCTGTCAATGAGGATGCAGGGGGAGGGAGCAGATCGGGTGGCCGTGGCTATGCGAGCGGCTCTCGTATAATGCACAGTGTCAGCGAGGGAGGGAGAGAAATCCCCCGCAGGAGCTGTCAGGATGCTCTGCCTCTGAGGAGAGCTTGTGTCCACTCAGTAGCAACCCGAGAAAGATGCGGGACACCCTCTAACCCCCTCTGGTCCCCCCCTTAGTGACGCCATTGCCCCACTGCATGCTTAACTCTCTTGGGCCACATAGAGGTTTCTGTGCACAGGCACATTAGGGCCAAGTGAGCAACGTTATCAACAGTCCATGCTGTGTATGGAAACCACATCTCACATTCTCAGATGGTGCTGGGCGTCCTGATACTGTGGAACTCGGGCGGGATCCAAACCGAGGGTTGGAGTGCAGCCGAGGTACGTTGGAGAGGGCTGGAATGCATCGCTTGGCAAAATGGCGTCATGCGCACTGAAAAAGATGTGCATAGTGCGCGCTCTGAAACGAGGGTGGAAATATGGTTTCCATACACAGCATGGACGGTCAATAACGTGGCTCACTGGACCCCCAATGTTCTGTACACAGAAACCTCTGTGTGTTTAATGCACCTTTTATCATTAAACATTACAGTCCATACTCAGAGGCGCCTGTGGTTTTTCTCTCTCTCTCTCGAAAAAAGGAAAAAAGCCTGAAGAATCAAAGCTAATGAGAATACCACAACTAAGGATTGGTAAACTGGAATATAATATATCATTTATTCTTGGGGTTAGCTATGTCCATAGATGCCGAGTGCATGACTCGGTCCCACCTCCCAGTGGCCACATCACTGGATGTGATTGACAGCAGCGGGAGCCAATGGCTGCGCTGCTATCAATCTATCCAATCAACACCGAGAAGCACTGGAGAAGAGGATGCCGAGGGACGCGCACAGCAGGTGAACGGGCTCAGGTAAGTAAAACGGGTGGGTTGGGGGGCCCGTGACAGAGAGGTGTTTGTTCACCTTATTGCATAGGATGCATTAAGGTGAAAAAACACAAACCTTTACAACCCCTTCATCATTGATCATTTGGTCTGATGGCTGTACACACCATCAGACCAAATTCCCCGTGGACAGGATACGCGGCGGCGATGACGCGGCGACGTATGCGACCCCGGAAGTTCAATGCTTCCACGCATGCGTCGAATCACTTTGACGCATGCGAGTGATTTCGGCCGAGCGGACATGTCCGATGAGTCGTACTGTCCGACGGACATGGTTCCAGCAGACATGTTTCTTAGCATGCTAAGAAACATTTGTCCGCTGGAAACCTGTCCGCTAGGCCCTACACACGACCGAACATGTCCAGTTTCAGCAGACATGTTCGGTCGTGTGTACGAGGCCTCAGACGGGGAGAGCAGAGAGGCAGCAGGGCACGTGAGCACTGAGCGGCGACCTGATATAAAGGTAAAGAACAGCTTATTTTTACAAAACACAGACACAAGGGCACAAAGGAATATTAAACAGAGAGAATGGTATAAAGTGCATAAAGTGGCTTAACAACCACTTTAACTAATGTGGTTTATAATAGTAGTTGGCTTGGGGATAACAGAAAGTGAGGCTTGATACAATAATGTTACTCCTTAAGAGCCTATTTACAAAGCAGTAAAATAAATCTGTTTCTTTTATTCGTTGGTTAATTTTATTTAATACTTTCCCAATATTTAAAAAGTTCTTATGATTTTGATATAAAATTTCAGATGTTTTGGCTCTGATGCTCATTTTTAAAAAAACACTTCATGGTATTTAAACGTAAAGTAAATGTAATTTTAGCAGGGTTTAATTCAAAATGTCATTAAAAAATGCATGTCTGTAGTGGAAGATTTAAAAGCAGGTTTGTGTTTTCTAATCAAAATCTACTTTAATTAATCAGCTTATTACTTACACAACACAACACATTTCATAAAGGAGTTCATTTAGATCAGCAGACTTCCATGTTAAAAAGATAATGTACATTATCCGATAAATAGCATAGAAAATCCAGAAACTAATGCTCGTGCCATGTAAAAAAAGAGCTTTTAAAGTAAGATTTTTCTAAAAGAATATGGAAAGACTATAGGGACCGACATTGCCATAAAATTTTCATACACAAAAAAAATGCATACTAATTGGTCTCAATTTTGTAATCCCAATTTTTTTTTTAAAGGCTTTAAATGTGATAGCTTTTAGTAATTCGGTTTAGCAGAATTGATATGGTTGCTGAGTTCATTGGAAAATTTCCTCTATTCCATTTTGTCAAATATGAAACTACGTTCAATATATTTATTTTTTTATAAAAGGCATTGTACGTGTTATTTAACTTGGCTTTCCCCCCAGCATAACTCTCTCCTATTTTTTTCAGCATGGGTTAATCAAGACGCAACCAAACCCACAAGCTACTTGCCAACAAACATGTTCTTTAGAAATTTACCAGGATGTCAGCTATGATTTAGGCAGTTCAAAGGGTGGTAGAGCTGCAGCTGTCAGGTATTCGTCAATCGCCTCCTGGATACTTTTTATGTAGCCAAACAGGGATTTTCTATTAATATACCACACCGCAAACGAAAAAAAAAGGCATCTGAAATCCTAGTAAATTGGCAAATATCTAAGATTAAAATATTTCTTTGGGGTGCAACCCCATTCACTTGCATCAGTCATTTGGCAGCAGTACTGCTTGCCAAACGTAGCATGCTGTATAATTTTTGCCACGTCACAAAGCATTGCGGTATTGGAAATAAGTACTGCTCCTCCAAACCGCCATAAGTGGGCGGTCAGGGAGGTGGTAAAAATGCAGATTAACCACCTGTTTTATTGCCCCCCAGCTGCCTATATGAATCAGCCCCAACTGTGTACTTTAGATCACCTCAGTTCCATAACAAATCTTGGATTTGTATGTGGACAAGGCCTCAGCACTCCAAGCTTGTTGAAAGCCCGCTGAAGCCTGCTAGCAGCTTTTTTAAAGTGGCAACGCTCACATTAGGATCCGTGTTCAACATACTGTATACAAAATGGAGCTGAATGGTACTTTAAAAGCTTCAACAAAGCTTGCTGAAAGCTCTGTAAATGCTTTGTCAAAGCTTCCTGTTTACACTGCTCTTATAAAAACTGAAGCCGTGTGAAACAGGCCTTAGGTATTCCAGATCTAGGCATCTAAGAATTGTCATAGCTTTACATCTTTTTAGCTCACCTCTAAAAGGTACTGCATTTTTCCATCCCAGCAATCTCATGCTTAGTGTTAGGCCGCGTACACACGATCGGTCCATCCGATGAGACCGGTCCGAAGGTTAACCGATGAACCTGACTGATGGTCCGTCGCGCCTACACACCATCGGTTAAAAAAACTATCGCGTCAGAACGCGGTGACGTAAAACACGACGTGCTGAAAAAAACAGAAGTTCAATGCTTTCAAGCATGCGTCGACTTGATTCTGAGCATGCGCAGGTTTTTAACCGATGCTTTTGCATACTAACGATCGGTTTTGACCTATCGGATAGGCGCCCATCGGTTAAATTTTAAAGCAAGTTCTCATTTTTTTGACCAAAGGTTAAAGAACCTATGGAGCCTACACACGATCGGTTTGGACTGATGAAAACGGTCCTTCAGACCGTTTTCCTCTGGCAATCTTATCGTGTGTACGCGGCCTTATTGTTGACAGATTCTATTAATATTGAACTAAAGCTGAACATGGGAGGGGGATCAAGTTACCCTTGCAGCCCCCCCCCCCCCTCCGTATTGCAAGGGTTTAATGCTTTTTTTTTTCTTCTTTCTTTCAAGGGGGAAACATAAAAAGCAGTTTTCCTTACATTATACCTCACTACCCCAGCATCCAGTGCTTTCCTCATCTTTCCCACACTCTTGGTTGTAGGCTGGCATTTATTGACTTATTTTCCAAAAAAAGTGGCAAGAGGGAAGGCATCAAGTAAGAAATTATGCCCCTAAAAGCTTAAAATGACTGTTACCAATGGTTTGATTCCTTGATTTATTATTATTTTTGTTTGAAAGCAGCTCTTTAGTTGGGATTGTGCAGTTTTTGTGTGCCCTGACTCTGTTCCTCTGTATGCACAGCTTTTATTCTGTGCAATGGAAGGACGTTTTTTTGTTTACAAACGTTTTTATTGAGGCATAAGGTCATAGTATAAGCATTTGCCAGTGGTAAAAAATGAATAAATGAGAGAGTCATGGAAGGACGTTTTATATATATATATATATATATATATATATATATATTTTTTTTTGGGGGATAGGTAGAGATTGGATAATAGAAATTAAATTATGTTGTTCTTTTTAGAGTGGTAGTCTATGGATTAAGCTGAACATTTAGAACATTATGGTTGTACAGTAGAAATTGGATCTGGGAGTACCAATTTGAGTTATTTAACATTTTATAAACAAATAGGCTATTGTGGAATTTTTGCAACCACTGATTTCAATTAGTATGTATTTCATGGCATTGTAATTGGATTTAAAATTTGGTTGCCCTTAGGTCCATTAAAGGAAAATTATGATTTTTTGTAGAATATGCATTTTACTTTTTAGATACGTTTTACATTTTGGTGACCCTGTATTGACAAATTCACTTTAAGATGAACCCCTAGCTTTTTTTGATTTTGGATAATGTGGGGATAGGTAGAGTCTCAAATTTCCTTGCTATTTGCATGCCCTTGGAGAACTTTCCCCTATTTGTCACAGATGCCTTGATAAAGAAACCCTGGCTCCAGCGGACCGTTTCCGCGGATAAATCCTCTCAAGGATTTCAGCGGATTTGGATCCGATGGAGTGTACTCACCATAGGATCGAAATCCGCGCCGAAATCCCCTCGCGATGACGTGTCCAGCCGTCGCCGCGATGACGCGGCGACGAGCGCGACGCTGTCATATAAGGAATTCCACGCATGCGTCGAATCATTACGATGCATGCGGGGGATCCCTTCGGACGGATTGATCCGGTGAGTCTGTACAGACCAGCGGATCAATCCGTTGGGATCGATTCAAGCGGATAGATTTGTAGACATGTCTACAAATTTTTATCTGCTGGAATCGTGAAATTTCCGCGGATAAATATCCGCAGGAATGTACACACCATAGAATCTATCCGCTGAAACCGATCCGCTGAGATTTTTCAGCGGATGGATTCGATCGTGTGTACGGGGCCTTAGACTTCACTGTTTTTCCTGTAAAATGGAGAAAGCCACACAGTAACTAGTACAGCAGTAATGTTATATTAAAAAATCTCCCCCCACCCCCCTTAACCCTTTACCGGCAGGTAAAAGGCCTCATTTACATCTTTCGCTGCCAGAGCCACATTTGCATTTTTTTTGCACATATGTTTAAAAAATAATTTTAGCCCTGAAGATTACATAACACCCACACAATTATATATTTTCTGAAAGCAGACACCCTAGAGAATAAAATAGCAGCAGTTCCAATATTTTATGTCAGTCGATGTAACCACAACTAGAAAACGACTTATCATGCAATTTGATCGTTTCAAATTGCAAGACAAGCACCCTATTGTCAATGGAAGTGGTAAAATTGGCACAACTCCGAGTCGCATCGATTTCTAAAAACTAGTTTAGGTATGACTTGCATAGACATTTGTGCATGAAATCACCTTAACCACTTAAGACCCGGACCTTTAGGCAGCTAAAGGACCCGGCCAGGTTTTGCGATTCGGCACTGCGTCGCTTTAACAGACAATTGCGTGGTCGTGCGACCTTGGCTCCCAAACAAAATTGGCGTCCTTTTTTCCCCACAAATAGAGCTTTCTTTTGGTGGTATTTGATCACCTCTGCGGTTTTTATTTTTTGCGCTATAAACAAAAATAGAGCGACAATTTAAAAAAAAAAAAAAATGCAATATTTTTTACTTTTTGCTATAATAAATATCCCCCAAAAATATATAAAAAAACATTTTTTTTCCTCAGTTTAGGCCGATATGTATTCTTCTACCTATTTTTGGTAAAAAAAAAATAAAAAAATCGCAATAAGCGTTTATCGGTTGGTTTGCACAAAATCTATAGCGTTTACAAAATAGATAGTTTTAGTGCATTTTTATTTTATTTTTTTCACTACTAATAGCGGCGATCAGCGTTTTTTTCATGACTGCGACATTATGGCGAACACTTCGGACAATTTTGACACATTTTTGGGACCATTGTCATTTTCACAGCAAAAAAATGCATTTAAAATGCATTGTTTACTGTGAAAATGACAATTGCAGTTTGGGAGTTAACCACAAGGGGGCGCTGAAGGGGTTATGTATGACCTAATATGTGTTTCTAACTGTAGGGGGGTGTGGCTGTAGGCGTGATGTCATCGATTGTGTAAAAGACGAGGTTGCACCGAGTAAATAAATACCCAAGATATCAAATCTTAAATTCGTGTGCTCCCGTGAAATGGTGACTAACTTCAGTACCCTATATTTTCTATAGGTGACACTGCAAAAGCCATCTATAGGTCATCAGTTTAGTGTTACAGGTCTTGGCTAGATTATTGCTCTCACTCTGGCGTGCTCAGCGCTATGTAACATGTGTATTCCAAGCAATGTTTTCACGACATGTGCGTTTACGTTTGTACAAGGACAAGGACAAAAAGTCCCTATGTAATGATTTGTTGATGACGGGTTCTCTTTAAATGCGACCATGCATATATCCACTGAATGTGTGCAATACATCCCTTGCCAGCAATGCTAGCCAGGGACACAGAGGCTGACCTGGAAGTGACGTCATACATGTCGTTTTCCTGGTCAAAGCAGGAAGGAGAGGAGAGCGGACGTGTGATTTGCCATTTTTCTAATTTGTTACAAACTTGGAGGCGTAATAAAAGAACTCATATTTCTGAAAATGCAGAACTTGCAATTATGTTAGTAGTTTGTTTAAAACTAGGGCTGTGGAAATTAACTATTAATTCATCGATTAATCTTACATTTTTTTGATCAATTTTTTTTTGATCGATCAAAATTATTTTGATTGGTACTCACCTCCTTGCCGGCTTCCGGGCCTTCAGGGAGTTCCGTCGGAGATCTGGTGACATCACGGACACCAGCGGGGCTTACCGTATCCATCTTCATGGGACATCTACATGCCGACGGACTGATGTTAACTTCTCCTCATCTGGATTCAGCAGTGGCATCGTTGTACACATTTTTATACCAGTATCATACTTAGCTACACATTTTTATGACTGCTTTTGGTACCGTTTGGTATTACTCGCACCATTTTTACAGTTTATGTAGCTACATCGATTTTTTTTCTCCAGTGCAATATTTATTTTGTTACCTACTTGAAGATTACAAAAGTTTTAATGCTATTCCCATGGAGCGCTGCCTTTGTGTGTTTTTTGTATCCTGCTATCCATTTTTCCAGTGGTTGGTAGCTGCATTGGGAATCAGCCTGCACGGAGGAGATCAGCTAAAGGTAGTTAGATCTGTATGTGCGTTATAATTAATCGAAATTAGTCGATTAAAAAAAAAATCGATTAAATCGAACACAAAAATTTTGATCAGTAACAGCCCTATTTAAAACGCATCGTTTTAAGAGCATTAATTCAATTTTCCAATTGTTAGTGGGGTCAAATGCACATTCGTGTTCAACCCAAGTAATGAGAAAATTCAAATTTTTTCTCAAATGAACAAAATTTCTAACAGTGAATTAGATTTTCCTTCAGAAAAGACTATTCACTTCAAAACTAAATGTTAAAAGCACACGTTGTCCGAGGTACTTCTGAATGACATTTGCCAAGTCAGCAAACATACTGAGAATTTTCATATAAACATTTGTTCAAAAATATACCAGTGTATGGCCAGCTTTACTGTTCACAGACAAAAGCACAATCTCAAAAATCTCTACTTAATATAACAGATACCAATGAATCCACTTAATAAGTAGTAAATATACGAATAATGAAACTTCCCTCTTAAAGTTAGGGTGTGTGTGTTATACGCCTGTACGTGTTATACGCCGATAAATACGGTAATTTCCTATGGCATTATTGGAGGCCCTGGATTTCCTGGGACAATAGAAATACCCACAAAATGATCACCAGGGTATTTTTTTTTTCAATAACAATTTTATTAGTTATCTCAGCAGAGAAAAGAGCAAAAACAGAATACAACAAACTCCAATTAGGACTGAGGCATAAGTATAGCAAGTACAAACAGAATAGTTTTAAATGGCGCAATATCACTGCTAGGTCATACCATGAACTGTTAAAATGATAGATGGAGTCTGCCATAGTTTAGGTTAAAACTTATGGAGTATGAGAGGTAGTGTAGAGAGTGAGAAAAAGAAGAAATAGAAAGGAGGGAGAGAGAATTAGAGAAACGGAAAAGTAAAAGAGAAGTGGGGAAGTAACAAAGTGGCTCATCCACCAGATCAAGTCGGGTCCTCCCATAGATACCACAGCTCCCAGACCACATAAACTAGCTGTCATTTTTCCAGAGTAAACTATTCGGGTATACAGGCGTCAGCCAATTTTTTTTCAATCTCTGTCCATTTATTGTATGAGCGTTGAGGGAACCAGGAGGTTAAAGTGCGTTTTTGCGTCGCTTGGTAATATTTTATAAGGAAAGGGAGCGCTAGTCCCCCATCGGAGTGCAACGCCATTAATACTGAGCGAGGTGTCCTATGCCTCTTGTAGTTCCAAATAAAACATATCAAATCTGCTTGGAGTTTTCTCAGGGGCGCATAAGGAATGGGGATGGGCAGTGTTTGAAATAGGTACAAAAGTTTAGGGAGGATGGTCATCTTAATAGAGGCCACGTGTCCCAAGAGGGAGATATGGCGAGTCTTCCATTTTTGTATTAGTTCCCTTATGAGGCAAAATAGAGGGGGGAAATTTGCTTGGTATAAAGTGGCGAAAGTCAGGGTGATATAAATCCCCAAGTATTTTATGGCAGAGGTCTTCCAATTATAGTAGAAACAGATTTGAAGTTGTTAAACCTCATCTGCAGGGATGTTAATCAAGAAAGGCCTCAGATTTAGCCGCATTCATTTTATAGCAGGAGAGTGACCTATAGGTGTCAAGCTCGGCATGCAGGTTTGGTAGGGAAATCCTATGTGAGTGTAATGTCATCTGCAAACAGTGATAGCTTACTTTTTTCCCCCTAACCGCTATGCCCCAAATGTCTAGGTTTCTGCGAATGGATGCTGTCAAGGGTTCGACACATAGTGCAAACAATAGGGATGAGAGCGGGTATTCCCTGGCGGGTACTATTAGTGGCTGGGAAAGAGGAGGATAGGGCAAAAAGGGTTTTCACTTGGGACGTAGAGTCGGTGTAAAGATGCCGAATGGCCTGAAGAAAAGGCCCCCCGAAATCCCATGTGGCGCAATGTGGCAACCAGGAAAGGCCAACTAAGACAGTCAAAGGCCTTTTCCGCGTCCAAGTTTAGTACTAGGGACTCTAAGCCATCTCTACGTCAATCAGGTCTATGACCCTTCTTGTGTTGTCCCCCACCTAACGGTGGTAGACAAAGCCCACCTGGTCTTTATGGATCAGAGAGGGCAAGACCGCGTTCAGGCGAATTGAGAGAAGTTTGGTGAAGATTTTCAGGTCAGTGTTTAGAAGCGCTATGGGCCTATAACTAGCACATAAGGAGGGGTCCTTATCCAGTTTCGGGATCAAAGTAAGGAAGGATCTCTGCATGTCTGATGGGACGGGAGTTTGCTAAAGAAAGGCATTAAAGAGTTTACACATGTGTGGTATCAATAGGGGAAGGAAAGATTTATAGTACTCGTAAGGAAGGAAGGAAGACCGTGTGTATATATGTATATATATATATACACATATACACACATAAACATACATACACACACACATATACATACATATACACACACACACACACACACACACACCCCCATCTAGAATTCATGCTACAATATTTTATCATATTGTATGTATATTTTTCTTTGGAAGGTTTGGGCTTTTAGAATATCTGCTGCACGTATATATCTTTTTGCACTGTAGGATTCATTTTTGGACCAGGACACTGTTTCTGGCCTACACTGGCTCTGGTGACACTGTACTGGTGTAGCAGCAAACAGAGCCCTGCAGCGGGCTTACACTGGCACCAACAATGCTGTCACTGGTGATGCACTGTGTTCTAACACTTTTCCATCAGAACCAGCATTAGTTTTTTCAGCAATTTGAGCTACAGTAGCTTTGCCATAGGATTGGACTACACAAGCCAGCCTTTGCTCCCCCGTTGCATCAAATAGCCTTGGCCACTCATGACCCGGTCATTGGTTTTCCTTTCTTGGACCACTTTTCGTAGATCTTGACCATGTCAGACTAGTAACATCCCACAAGAGCTGCAGTTTTGGAGCTGCTCTGACCCAGTCATCTAGCCATTAAAATTTGCCTTTTCTAAGTCACTTAAAACCTTACGCTTGCTCATTTTTTCTTTTCAACACATCAACTTCAGGAACAACCTATTCACCTGCTGCCTACTTTTACCATGAAACTGGGCCGGATTCAGAAAGAGATACGACGGCGTATCTCCTGATACGCCGTCGTATCTCCGAGTTCCAACGGTCGTATCTATGCGCCTGATTCATAGAATCAGGTTACGCATAGATATCCCTAAGACCCGACAGGTGTAAGTGTCTTACACCGTCGGATCTTAGGCTGCAATTCCAGGCCGGCCGCTAGGTGGCGCTTCCGTATTATTAGGCGACGAATATGCAAATGAGGAGTTACGCTGATTCAGAAACGAACGACCGCCCGGCGCTTTTTTTTTACGTCGTTTGCGTTCGGCTTTTTCCAGCGTATAGTTACCCCTGGGTCTATGAGGCACAGTCAATGTTAAGTATGGCCGTCGTTCCTGCGCCAAGTTTTGAAATTTTTACGTCGTTTGCGTAAGTAGTTTGCGAATATGGATGGACGTAATTTACGTTCACGACGAAAGCAATGATGTCCTTGCAACGTCATTTAGAGCAATGCACACTGGGAGATTTTACGGACGGCGCATGCGCCGTTCAAGTAAAACGTAAAAAACGCGGGGTCAAGGGAAATTTAAATAAAACACGCCCCCTACATCCCCATTTGAATTACGCGGCCTTACGCCGCAACACATACGCTACGCCGCTCTAACTAAGGGTGCAAGTTCTTTGTGAATAAAGAACTTGCGCCCAAAGTTAGAGCGGCGTAACGTATCGGAGATACTTTACGCGGGCCGGACAGATACGCCAATGTCTCTGAATTTGGCCCACTGTGTTTAAGTTTGAACCTGCAAGTGTTTACCAATCTCCCTGCTTGCAAAAGATATTGATAAGACATTCCATAGGAAGAGACACTGGTCTCAATGCCAAAGGTGCGACAGCTAGGACGTGCCAGTGCTTTGATTTTGTAGCATATGCATGTTTCAACCCTTACATTTCCATAAAATATTATATATACAGTACATCATTGGTCACTTAGGACTGGGCACAGCATTGTCAGTCAAAAGGGACTAAAGATATACCTTGTGGTTTTCTTCAGTGAAAACCACAGTTTAAAAGGATCGGAGATTATGCAGAAACGTAATCTGGTTAAACCCCCTGTTGCCGGTAAAGCTTCCTTATCACCCACTGCATTAAACGACCAACAGGTGTTCCAGGAGTATCACGACAGCATCAGAAAATTACAAATGTGTGCTCCAATGCACAAAACAAGGGTCACGGTTGTCTGGATGCATGTGTGTTCATGTTTGCGCATATCCGCAGAGGTCTAATCCCAGTCTTGGCTCCAGTGACCTATTTAATTTTATATTGTAGGTCTGTAATTCTTAGGAATAACTCACTTAAATCTGACCAAACAAGAGTCTAGTAGACATCCCGGGTATGATAAAATTTGAAACACAAAATCATAAATTATAATATAATAAATAACTATAAATTATTATAACAAATAATAATGTAATTATAATAAAAATTATTCAATAATGTAATCAAATCAAAAACACTGAAATTTACTCAGTTGCAGAATTGTCGCTATCATTAGATTTAGTGTTTGATGACGAATTTCCCCACAAATCGCTATCGCTCAATTCTGCAAGTGATTCAAATTTATTATCGCTGTTTTCTAGCTGGTCTAAAAGCACTTTTGATATAAAGGGACACTTTTTGGTTGCTATGGACAATCTCCAGTTTCCAGGCAGAAAGAACCGTTTTTATTACATAAAAGTGCATGTAGGACACTGGGCAAACCACTAGGGACAAAGGGTGTGTGTATTTATTTCATACAGTACTGTAATCTATAAGATTACAGTATACTGTATTGTGTGTATTTACTTTTTTGAATTTGGCACCGATCTCCGCCCCTGTGCGTCATAACGTCGCAGGGAACGGAGCTCGGCGGGACACGGGCACTGTGTGAATCGAGCGAGGAGACAGCTTGATCATACAGCGGGGAGGCATCGCAGGATCCAGGGACAAGGTAAGTAACCTCTGCCTGTGGATACTGCGATGGGATCCTGAGTCTGGTTTGGGGATACCGCTAATGGTACAGGATTTCCATCCCGAGCCAGACTCGGGATTACCCCCAGGGAGGTTAAGGCAGCACCAGCTATAAAAGTAGCAGGGCGCTACATGTATAAAACTGCACTTTTTATCTTTTAAAAAGTGTTTCCCAGTGCTAAATCTTTCATCCCAATTCTAAATTGCTGCATTTATAAATTTTAAAAGCCAATTAATTCTCCTTTAAGAGGGTGTGACAGGGGCATGTCCTATAACTACATACGTTTGCTAGTAGGTGTCCCTCATTCCCATCTCAAAATGTTGGGAGGTATGGATTACCTAGCTGCCAGGAAATCAGTGAAAGGGGAATACTATAATTCCAATTAAGTAACAACTCTGATGCCGCGTACACACGATTATTTTTCGGGATGAAAAAAAACGACGTTTTTCGGCATTTAGAAAAAAACAAAGTTTTTCCAACTTTATAATTAAAATGACATTGACCACACACCATTGTTTTAAAAAAATGCTCTAGCAAAGCGCGGTGACGTATAACACGTACGACGGCACTATAAAGGGGAAGTTCCATGCGGATGACGCCGCCCTTGGGGCTGCTTTAGCTGATTCCGTGTTAGTAAAAGACGATTCGCGCTTTTCTGTCTGTTATGCCGCATACAGACGGTCGTTTTTTGTGATGAAAAAAAACGACGTTTTTGAAAACGTCATTTAAAATGATCGTGTGTGGGGGAAAACGTCGTTTTATGTCTTCTGAAAAACGACAAAAAAAAATTCGAACATGCTCGAATTTTTTGTGTCGTTTTTCAAAACATCGTTTTTTGTTTCACAGAAATTGACCGCGTGTACCAAAAAACGACGTTTAAAACGACGTTTTTAAACCCGCGCATGCCCAGAAGCTAGTTTCAATGGAAAAAAGTGGTGAAACGTAACCTCGCTTTGCTAGAGCATTGTGAAAAAACGATGGTGTGTAGGCAATGTCGTTTTTGAAAATGATGTTTCAAAAACGTTGTTTTATTTCATGATTTAAAACGTCGTTTTTTTTTTCATCACAAAAAACGACCGTCTGTACGCGGCATTACAGCGTGATGAATGTGCTTACTCCATTACGAACGGTAGTTTTACCAGAACGAGCGCTCCCGTCTCATAACTTGCTAACTTAAAACGTCGTTTTAGCCCACACACGATCATTTTTTACAACCCGAAAAACGACATTGTTTAAAACGTCGTTAAAAAATGCAGCATGTTCGAGAAAAAAAATGTGTCGTTTTTCAGTACCCGAAAAATGATGTAAAGCCCACACACGATCATTTTAAATGACATTTTTTAAAAACAACGTTTTTTTCATGCCGAAAAATGATCGTGTGTACGCGGCATTAGAGTCTGATATGACATCCAAGATGGCAGCACCCAGCAGCAGTTTAAGGGCTTTTGGATGTCTACGCAAGGGTAAGATTTTTGTTGTAAAGAATGGCAACAGAGTTTCTTTAAAGTGGTTGTAATCCTATGCATTAAGGTGAAAAAACACCTTGCAGTGTCCGGCCCCAGCCCCCCGTTTTACTTACCTGAGCCCCGAATTTCCGTGGGCGTGATCCTGCATCCTTCTCTCCACGGGTTCTCGGCTCTTCATTGGATAGATTGATAGCAGCGCAGCCATTGGCTCCCACTGCTGTCAATCAAATCCAATGACGCGGCCGCTGGTGGGGCGGGGCCGGGTCATACACTCGGCGTCTATGGACGCTGAGTGTATGACACAGGAGCTTGTCCGCAAGGTAACCCCCTCGGGAGAGAGCTTCCCAGAGGGGGTTATCAATTTCGGGGAGAAGCCACAAGAGCCCCCGTTGGACCCCAGAACAGGAAGATCTGGGCCACTCTGTGCAAAATGAACTGCACAGTGGAGGTAAGTATGACATGTTTGTTATTTTAAAAAAAAACTGAACTTTTACAACCACTTTAATGACTTTATCGTGTGTTTAAAGCGGCATCTAAGCTCCACACACCAAAAACACTATTTAATTCATTTTTAATATTCAAAGCAAACTCCTTCATTATTCCATGTATCCATGCTTTTTGTTGTTGTTGAGAAATCACTTTGAAAAACAACCCCCTATCTGCATTTCTGGCCTTTTCTATCTTGAATCAGGGCAAATGTTTCATGTGGTATTTACTTCCTGGAATCCATCTGCCCTTAGCTCACGCATGCATGCAGGAGAGTGTGCTTAGCTGGGAAAACCCTTCCCCCTCTCTTCCACTCCTGAAGACTCCTGGGATGTATGACATAATTTGCCTAGACAAGAAACCAGGAAGTAACTGAAGGAATGTAAATAAATAAATAAATAAAATGAAAACAAGTTGTTTCATCAGTTCAGTTACATTTTTTCATCAGTTCTTTACATCCACTTGAGTCAAATTTTTGGTTTACAGTAGAGTTGCACAATTCTGGATTAAATGAGAATCTAATTTTTTTTTGCTTAGAATAAAGATCATGATTCTTTCATGGTTTTCGCGTCTTAACATCTTTCACATTATACAAAAAAGTTGGACTAACTTTACTGTTTAGTTTTTTTTTAATTCATGGAAGTGTATTTTTTCCCCAAAAATTATGTTAGAAAGACCTCTGCGCAAATACAGTGTGGCGTAAAATATTGCAGCAATCGCCATTTTATTAGGGTCTATGCTAAAAAACATATATATACTGTTTAGGGGTTTAATTTTCTAGCAAAGAATACTGATTTTAACTTGTGAGCAACACATGCCAGAAAAAGGTTTGGTCTTTACCACTTGCCGACCAGCCGCCGTCATTATACTGCGGCAGGTCGGCAAGATCCCGCGAACCGTCGTAGCTGTATGTCGGTCCCTTTAAGCGGGATAGCAGGCGTGTGCGCGCTTGCTGCATTGTAGGGGTGCCGATGCTCGTGACCGGCGGTCGAGGTGACCGGCGGTCGCGATGACCGCCGCTGCGAGCAATCCCAGGCACGAGAGGTAGAACAGGGACGTGTGTGTGTAAACACACAAATCCCTGTTCTGTTCTGTGAGGAGGGGAGAGAGAAATTGTGAGTTCCTAATAGGAACCACGATCTGTCATTTCCTCTAGTCAGTCTCCTCCCCCCACAGTTAGAACACACATTTAGGGAACACAGTTAACCCCTTGATCGCCCCATAGTGTTAACCCCCTCCCTGCCAGTGAAATTTTTACAGTAATCAGTGCATTTTTATAGCACTGATCACTGTATAAATGCCAATGGTCCCAAAAATGTGTCAAAAGTATCCAATATGTCGCAGTCCTGATAAAATTGGCAGATCGCCACCATTACTAGTAAAAAAACTAATAATAATAAAAATGCCATAAATCTATCCCCTATTTTGTAGAAGCTATAACTTTTGCGCAAACCAATCAATATGCGCTTATTGCGATTTTTATTACCAAAAATATGTAGAAGAATACGTATCGGCCCCGATGATTAATCATGCAGCTCTAGTATGCCTGTGTATGTGAGGGTGAGTAGACCCCAATTTTTTTTACTTTTCATGTGTTTTTTTTCACTTATGATTTTATTGCTATCACATAGGGGATAGTCCCCTATGCGATAGCAGGTATGTGACAGGTCCTCTTTGGGGGGGGGGGGGGGACAGGACAAGAGAAGAGCAGTATACACAGGGAGGGGGCAGTCTGTACAGACAGGCTTCCTCACTTGCCGATACTGACTATCACTGTCATGTAATTGTTGGCTCTTTTTTTCCTATACGTAATAGCACCGAGAAGGAGCTGTCTTTCGATCCCGCCACTAAATTAAACAAAGGGGCGTGATCACCCAAATATCACCAGATGACCCCGCCCCTTTGTTTAATTTAGTGGCGGGCTTGAATGACAGCTCCAATATGTAAGGGAAAAAAAGCCGGCTATTACATTTAAAACCTGAAAATTATAGTAAGCGCAAGCAAGTGAGGGAGCCTGTCTGTAGCCTCACTATGTATACTGCTATACTGCTCTCCTGCCTTTCTCCACCTCAACCCCACAGTGACTGGTTGCTCCTAACAACCAATGCAAAAACGGATGCAACAATGGATCGTTTGTCCGTTTACATCCGTTTTTCGTCCGATTTTTTTTTGACGGATGAAAAATAGTGGTTTCACCCGTTCAAAAAAACAGATGTTGACGGAAGTGAATGAAAACGGATAAAAATAGATTTTTCCATAGGAATGCATTGATGTCCGTTTTTCATCTGTCAACGGATGGATGAAAAACGGACGAACGGTCTGTATGTGCGAAAGGGGCCTAAATACGATATACTTTTCTATCTATTTACTAATGCTAACAGCATAAGGATTAAAAATAATCAATGTTGATTGGGAGAGTGAAGCTCCACTTTAACCACCTCCTGTCTGGCCAATGTATATATACGGCCGGAGGGGAGCAGTACCAAGTGAACGTTCCCATACATTCTCCGGCATCACCTGCTTATTAGCAATCTGTGTACTGTGTGTCCCTTAGACACAGCGGATCACAGATCGGAGTACAGGGCAGCTGTGATTGGCCCTGATACTATGTGATCATTACCAGTACTAAACAACAGCTGTCATTGATGACAAAATTGTTCACTACTGTGATCTATGTGATTGGTCCTAGTGATCACATGGTACAGCGCCAATCACAGTGGCTCTGTACTATGTGATAGCTGTGGCCAATCACAGCTATCACAGCAGTACTGAATGGCTGCATGAATGCAGTCGAACAGTAACACAAATGTTTATACAACCATCATAGCTGCATAGGCAATCACAGTGAAAAAAACATGCCATCACCAGAGCAAGTGCAGTGTCACTGTGGTGACATTGTACTGCTGTGATTGTGATCATGTGCAATATTTGGCTGCTCTGATATAACTGCAGTAAAATGCACCAGTCACAGTGGCCCATATTCTCAGTGAAGTTACGATGAAGTAACTCAGGATACTCCATCGTAACTCCCTTTTTTGGCCCGTGTATCTATGCTCCTGATTCTTAGAATCATTTTCGCATAGATACACTTAAGATCCGCCATCTGTAAGTCACTTACACTGGCGGATCTTAAATGCAATGACGCCGGCCGCCGCTAGATGGCATTTACGTGAAGGAGTCATTTGCGTATGCAAATGATCCTTCTACGCCGATTCCCAAACGAGTTCGCGTCGCGTAACCGTCGCTAACGTCGTTTGCGTAAGAGGAAACTTACTCCTGCTATATGAGGGGTAAGTTTCCACAAGTCTCGCGTAGGCCATGTTACGGATGGCGTCGGGTCCCCGTCGTGTTTTTTCGTCGGGTACGTCGTTTACGTAAGTCGTTCTTGAATACGACTTTACGTCAATGACGCACACATCGGCGTCATTGACGTTTTCCGCTGAGAACTGGAGCATGCGCACTGGGCTTTTTGAAGCCCGGCGCATGCCCAGTTCTTTCGCATCGGGGGCGCGCTTCATTTGAATAGAAGCCGCCCCCTTGGAGATCCGCCAGGCTACGCCGGGACACTTACACTCCGCTGTCCCAACTTATGGAGCAAGTGTTTGAGGAATACAACACCTGCTCCAGTAAGTTGGGACAGCGGAGTGTAAGTGCCTTAAGCGCAGCAGGCGGATATTTAGAGAGAATATGGGCCAGTGTCTCTGATCACAGCTACACAAGTCATAGGGCCAGATTCACAAAGAGATACGACGGTGTATCTCCAGATTCACGATAAATTATATGTAAATCAGCGAGATACGCAAATTCACGAACGTACGCGGACCCGTCGCAGTGTTCTTACGTCGTTTCCGTAGCGGTTTTCCGTCGTATACTTACCCCTTCTTTTATCAGGCGCAGCCAATGTTAAGTATAGCCGCGTTCCCGCGTTGAATTTGAATTTTCCTACGTCGTTTACGTACGCCGATTCACGAACACGCGCGTCGCAAGTCCCGCTCACGTCGCAACCACTGACGTCCTAGTGACGTCAGTGGGAGCAATGCACGCCGGGAAATTCCCCGGACGGCGCATGCTCATTTAAATCGTTGCGGGAACGCGCCTGATTTAAATAGTACACTCCCCCTAGCCGCGGAATTTGAATTCCGCTGGGGGATTTACGATCCGCCGCCGCAAGTTTGGAGGTAAGTGGTTTGTGAATTACCCACTTGCCTCGCAAACTTGCGGGAGCGGATCTTAAATCAGGTAGATCGAGCGGATCTAAAGATCCGCTGATCTACGTGAATCTGGCCCATAGTGTCCCTGTTTGCTGCCAAGCCAATTACAGTGTGCCTAATCAATGTCATTCAAGTCACAGTATCCCTGATCACCATCACACCAGTCACAGTGTCCCTGATCACTGCCACACCAGTCACAGTGTCACCTTAAGGTCTCATTCACTTATTTATGTTCGGATTGCTCTACAGAGAGCATTTGACAGGCAGCAAGGAGGCGTAGTACCACCTCTTTACCTCCTGCTTTAACCCCTAGGTCCCTGCACAAGCACTCCTATTCACTTGAATAGGTCGTAATCACTTGGTGTACAGGGGGTATAATTTCTGCCACAAGAGCAAAGCAACTCAATGCAAACGCAGCATGTGTACACCCATGGCCAATGCCTCTGCAGCTAAAGAGGTTAGTGGTTTAGTGGCAATAAAATTGTTGCTTAGCAAGGATGTTTTACCATCACCCAAGCCAGTAACAATGGGCCAGATTCACATACCCACGGCGCAGCGTAACGTAAACCGTTTACGTTACACCGCCGCAAGTTTTCAGTTTAAGTGCCCGATCCACAAAGCACTTACCTGGAAATTTGCGGCGGTGTATCGTAAACACGTCCGGCGCAAGGCGGTCCAATTCAAATGGGGCGGGTACCATTTAAATTAGGCGCGCTCCTGCGCCGGACGTACTGCGCATGCTCCCGTTGCAAATTTCCCGACGTGCTTTGCGCGAAATTACGACGCGCTGACGTTTTGAGAATCGCGACGTCAACAAAGCACTTACGCCGGGAAAAAGAAAAAATTTAAAAAAAATTCAAAAGCGACGCGGGAAAGACGGGCATACTTTAACATGGTGGAGTACTTTTCCACCATATTAAAGGTGCCCTATCTTTGCGACGGAAATCTAACACTTGCGACAACGTAACGACGGGAAAAATCTTCGTGGATCGCCGTAACTCCTAATTTGCATACCCGACGCTGGTTTACGACGCAAACTCCCCCCAGCGGTGGCCGCGGTATTGCATCCTAAGATCCGACAGTGTAAGTCCATTACACCTGTCGGATCTTCTGGCTAT
The DNA here is from genome assembly GCF_905171775.1 of Rana temporaria. NCBI lineage: Eukaryota > Metazoa > Chordata > Amphibia > Anura > Ranidae > Rana > Rana temporaria. Next base: position 401,315,360 of record NC_053489.1, on the reverse strand, counting down.
CTATGCGTAACTGATTCTATGAATCAGTCGCATAGATACTCTGAGAGATACGACGGAGTATCTGAGATACTCCGTCATATCTCCTTTGTGAATCTGGCCCAATGTTCCTGATTAGTGTTGAGCAGAATATGCCATATTCGATTTCGCGATATATCTCGAATATATATTCGAATATTCGAGATATATACGCTAAATTCGAATATTCGTGATATTTTATCGAAATTAAATGATTGCGATTTTTCGCTATTGCGAATGCGAAAATAATTGCAATTTTTTGATAACTGCGGTAGGAGCACTCTGATTGGCTCAGAATATTCGTGATATTTTATCGAAATATCGCAACATGCGAATGCGATATTTATTGCGCAATTTCGAGAAATGCTGGAGGAGTGCTCTGATTGGCTCAGAATATTCGTGATATTTTATCGAAATATCGCAACATGCGAATGCGATATTTATTGCGCAATTTCGAGAAATGTTGTAGGAGCACTCCGATTGGCTCAGAATATTCGTTATATTTTATCGAAATATCGCAACATGCGAATGCGATATTTATTGCGCAATTTCGAGAAATGCTGTAGGAGCGCTCTGATTGGCTCACTCTGAAATCGAATATTCGAGATATTTTAACGCAATTTCACAAAATGCGAATGCGAAATTGATTGCAGATATTTCTAAAACTGCTGTAGCAGCACTCTGAAATTGAATATTTATGATATTTTAGCCAAAAAACATATTGCGATTGCGATTTTTCGATCGCGCATGCGCAATCGCACGAACAACACGCGACCATTTCCTGGAGCCTTGCCAGTTTCCAACTTATGATCGCAACGCAATCGCAGAGCAAGATGGTTGGAAGTAATTTCACACTCTCTGAGGAAAAGATGCTGATTTGTGTAAGTATTTTGACCACTGTTATTTCATTATCTTCAACTGCATTTTAGTCTAGTTTAAAAGTTAGTATATATGATCAGATATTAGTATTTCACAAACAATGTGTCTCCTGCTTTTACAAAACTACAAGTCCCAGCATGCCTGGACAGCTGCAGACACCCTGGTTGGCAAATGTGTATTTAGGCACTTTTCCTTGTTATTTAGCATAATGAATTTAACATTTTTTTGGACATAGGACGTATGCGAACGTCCTGACTTCAGTGTCCTCAAGGCCCAAGGACGTTCGAATAAATATTGCCCTTTAGATGTTGCAGAACTACAACTTCCAGCATGCCTGGGAATGCTGGCACTTCTAGTATTGTAAGTTCTGCAGGCCCACATTTTTCAGGCCTTTATGCACGGGTCTCTAAACTGTGGCACCCTAGATGCAGCAAAAGTAAAATTCTTAGCATGCACTGACAGACCGTGGCTGATGGGAGTAGTAGTTTTGCAACAGCTGGAGGTGGACTGGTCTTGAAACCCTGAGTTAGGTAACAAACCCGTAGTGTTTTGTAACCATTCTGCCTCCAGCTGTTTTTTTTCTGTTGAAAAGCCTGTGGCGTGCAAAACACAACCCAAAAACTCCACCCGGTGCAAGGAAAAATTTGCACACACCTAAAGAGTGACATCACAAAAAACTGCGACGGTTGCATACGTCAGTGGTCCTCCGAAAAGGTCCCGTCTCTGACCCCCCGGGGCGTTAGGCTCCTGACAGGGAAAAGAGTTACTGTGGTCCATACAGCCGAAGCCATATGGACCCATCTCGGTCCAAGCAGCGCAATCGCGCGAACAACACGCGAACAACACGCGACCATTTCCTGGACCCTTGCCAGTTTCCAACTTTATGATCGCAACGCAATCGCAGAGCAAGATGGTTGGAAGTAATTTCACTGTATCTGAGGAAAAGATGCTGATTTGTGTAAGTATTTTGACCACTGTTATTTCATTATCTTCAACTGCATTTTAGTCTAGTTTAAAAGTTAGTATATATGATCAGATATTAGTATTTCACAAACAATGTGTCTCCTGCTTTTACAAAACTACAAGTCCCAGCATGCCTGGACAGCTGCAGACACCCTGGTTGGCAAATGTGTATTTAGGCACTTTTCCTTGTTATTTAGCATAATGAATTTAACATTTTTTTGGACATAGGACGTATGCGAACGTCCTGACTTCAGTGTCCTCAAGGCCCAAGGACGTTCGAATAAATATTGCCCTTTAGATGTTGCAGAACTACAACTTCCAGCATGCCTGGGAATGCTGGCACTTCTAGTATTGTAAGTTCTGCAGGCCCACATTTTTCAGGCCTTTATGCACGGGTCTCTAAACTGTGGCACCCTAGATGCAGCAAAAGTAAAATTCTTAGCATGCACTGACAGACCGTGGCTGATGGGAGTAGTAGTTTTGCAACAGCTGGAGGTGGACTGGTCTTGAAACCCAGAGTTAGGTAACAAACCCGTAGTGTTTTGCAACCATTCTGCCTCCAGCTGTTTTTTTTCTGTTGAAAAGCCTGTGGCGTGCAAAACACAACCCAAAAACTCCACCCGGTGCAGTGAAAAATGTGCACACACCTAAAGAGTGACATCACAAAAAACTGCGACGGGTACATACGTCAGTGGTCCTCCGAAAAGGTCCCGTCTCTGACCCCCCGGGGCGTAAGGCTCCTGACAGGGAAAAGAGTTAGCAACGCATATCTCCCCTATACGTGTATCCTGTGTTGTTAATAATATATTCATAATTATGCAAATGATAATGGCTGCTATATTTATGCAAAAAAGGTGGCGACCGAAATGGCAGGATATAAAATCTGTCATGTTACCCCTGTCATTGATTAATAAGGCGAGAATGCTTCCAATTGTTGAATAGCATACATTTACGTCATATATCCATAAGGCTGTCAACAGAAGTATTACAATATACTTTGTTCTTCATCTTGCAGAAGTTCCTGGAAACAGGGTACGACCAGCTCCGCAGGCAGCCAGACAAAAAGGGCTGTGGTCAGCGCCCTAATCACTGACTTCGGCGGCCAACACGATCACCAGGCAATAGTCAAGAAGTGGTCTGACCTGAAGAGGCGCCACATGGATCAGGTCAGACGTCTTCGGGATAGATATCATCCTGGTAAGTTATTGTTGACAGTTATGTTTTTTTTTTCAAAAGTGTATTTTGTGCGTGAACTCGAAAGAGAGAGGAGCCGGCCTGCAGGAGTTGGGAGGCCTCCCCCAGAGGCAATCTGCCACCTTTCTCCATGCCCCGGGTGGCAATGGCGGGTGTGAGGGGGTCCTCCCAACCCAACCTCGCATAGCACACCCACCGGGGGCGGGGCTGAGACCACCAAACTCAATTCACATGTAGCCGAGAGCGGGATCCGAACCCCTAGCTGCAGAGGTGAATCGCTTGTCAGCGCAGTGGCAATCGCGTGGAGCCACCGCAGCTCCTTTGGTGACAGTTATGTAAGGTCATATGTAATTCATGTAAGGTCAGATGTTGTTAACCAACATGCCATGTTGTGCTAACATATATCACCACCAGCCAAGGTATTCATAGTACTGTTGAAAAAAGACATGGGACAGCAGACAGGAACACAGAAGTTATGTGGGAACATACTTTTCCCATTGCTTTGCATGGGACTTTAAAGAAAAACCCCGACCATGGCAAATGGGGGTGGGTAAGGGTTAAACCACCTATCCTATGTTTGTGGCTGACATATAAGTAACCTGTGTGCCAAGTTTCATGTAAATATCTTTAGCCGTTTGTACGTGATGCTGGAACATACATACATACATACATACATGCACACACACGTTGAGTTTTATATATATAGATTCCCACTAAATTCCTGTGTTAGGCGTGGGGTTGTTATAGTAATCCCGTGTGCTCCATCAGGCCCTTTTTTTAACATGAGATCGTCTGAACAAAACAAAGGAGACAAAAACAGCTCATTTTAACATGGTGGCATCCCAGCTCACGCTCAGTCCCCTGTAGTGCCCACAAGACCCTTTAATATAACATTGTCCCATTGGTTAACTGTCTATATAAATCAATTTGTATTCATATACAATACAGCAGAGTACTAGTGTTGAGCAGAATATGCCATATTCGATTTCGCGATATATCTCGAATATATATTCGAATATTCGAGATATATTCGCTAAATTCGAATATTCGTGATATTTTATCGAAATTAATTGATTGCGATTTTTCGCTATTGCGAATGCGAAAATAATTGCGATTTTTTAATAACTGCGGTAGGAGCGCTCTGATTGGCTTAGAATATTCGTGATATTTTATCGAAATATCGCAACATGTGAATGCGATATTTATTGCGGAATTTCGAGATATGCTGGAGGAGCGCTCTGATTGGCTCAGAATATTCGTGATATTTTATCGAAATATCGCAACATGCGAATGCGATATTTATTGCGCAATTTCGAGATATGCTGGAGGAGCGCTCTGATTGGCTCAGAATATTCGTGATATTTTATCGAAATATCGCAACATGCGAATGCGATATTTATTGCGGAATTTCGAGATATGCTGGAGGAGCGCTCTGATTGGCTCAGAATATTCGTGATATTTTATCGAAATATCGCAACATGCGAATGCGATATTTATTGCGCAATTTCGAGATATGCTGGAGGAGCGCTCTGATTGGCTCAGAATATTCCTGATATTTTATCGAAATATCGCAACATGCGAATGCGAAATTGATTGCAGATATTTCGAAAACTGCTGTAGCAGCACTCTGAAATCGAATATGTATGATATTTTAACCAAAAAACATATTGCGATTGCGATTTTTCGATCGCGCATGCGCAATTGCGCGAACAACACGCGACCATTTCCTGGAGCCTTGCCAGTTTCCAACTTATGATCGCAGCGCAATCACACAGCAACATGGTTGGAAGCAATTTCACTAAGTCTGAGGAAAAGTTGCTGATTTGTGTAAGTATTTTGACCACTGTTATTTCATCATCTTCAACTGCATTTTAGTCTAGTTTAAAAGTTAGTATATATGATCAGATATTAGTATTTCACAAAAAATGTGTCTCCTGCTTTTACAAAACTACAAGTCCCAGCATGCCTGGACAGCTGCAGACACCCTGGTTGGCAAATGTGTATTTAGGCACTTTTCCTTGTTATTTAGCATAATGAATTTAACATTTTATTGGACATAGGACGTATGCGAACGTCCTGACTTCAGTGTCCTCAAGGCCCAAGGACGTTCGAATACATATTGCCCTTTAGATGTTGCAGAACTACAACTTCCAGCATGCCTGGGAATGCTGGCACTTCTAGTATTGTAAGTTCTGCAGGCCCCCGTTTTTCAGGCCTTTATGCACGGGTCTCTAAACTGTGGCACCCTAGATGCAGCAAAAGTAAAATTCTTAGCATGCACTGACAGACCGTGGCTGATGGGAGTAGTAGTTTTGCAACAGCTGGAGGTGGACTGGTCTTGAAACCCAGAGTTAGGTAACAAACCCGTAGTGTTTTGCAACCATCCTGCCTCCAGCTGTTTTTTTCCTGTTGAAAAGCCTGTGGCGTGCAAAACACAACCCAAAAACTCCACCCGGATGCAGTGAAAAATGTGCACACACCTAAAGAGTGACATCACAAAAAACTGCGACGGGTACATACGTCAGTGGCCCTCCGAAAAGGTCCCGTCTCTGACCCCCGGGGCGTTAGGCTCCTGACAGGGAAAAGAGTTAGCAACGCATATCTCCCCTATACGTGTATCCTGTGTTGTTAATAATATATTCATAATTATGCAAATGATAATGGCTGCTATATTTATGCAAAAAAGGTGGCGACCGAAATGGCAGGATATAAAATCTGTCATGTTACCCCTGTCATTGATTAATAAGGCGAGAATGCTTCCAATTGTTGAATAGCATACATTTACGTCATATATCCATAAGGCTGTCAACAGAAGTATTACAATATACTTTGTTCTTCATCTTGCAGAAGTTCCTGGAAACAGGATACGATAAGCTGCGGAAGCAGCCAGAGAAAAGGGCTGTGGTCAGCGCCCTAATCGCTGACTTTGGCGGCCAACACGACCACAATGCAATTGTGAAGAAGTGGTCTGACCTGAAGAGGCGCCAAATGGATCAGGTCAGACGTCTTCGGGCTAAATATCATCCAGGTAAGTTATTGTTGACAGTTATGTTTTTTTTTTAAAAAGTGTATTTTGTGCGTGAACTCGAAAGAGAGAGGAGCCGGCCTGCAGGAGTTGGGAGGCCTCCCCCAGAGGCAATCTGCCACCTTTCTCCATGCCCCGGTTGGCAATGGCGGGTGTGAGGGGGTCCTCCCAACCCAACCTCGCATAGCACACCCACCAGGGGCGGGGCTGAGACCACCAAACTCAATTCACAGGTAGCCGAGAGCGGGATCCGAACCCCTAGCTGCAGAGGTGAATCACTTGTCAGTGCAGTGGCAATCGCGTGGAGCCACCGCAGCTCCTTTGGTGACAGTTATGTAAGGTCATATGTAATTCATGTAAGGTCAGATGTTGTTAACCAAGATGCCATGTTGTGCTAACATATATCACCACCAGCCAAGGTATTCATAGTACTGTTGAAAAAAGACATGGGACAGCAGACAGGAACACAGAAGTTATGTGGGAACATAATTTTCCCATTGCTTTGCATGGGACTTTAAAGAAAAACCCCGACCATGGCAAGTGGGGGTGGGTAAGGTTTAAACCACCTATCCTATGTTTGTGGCTGACATATAAGTAACCTGTGTGCCAAGTTTCATATAAATATCTTTAGCCGTTTGTACGTGATGCTGGAACATACATACATACATACATACATACATACATACATACATTTATGCACACACACACGTTGAGTTTTATATATATAGATTACCACTAAATTCCTGTGTTAGGAGTGGGGTTGTTATAGTAATCCCGTGTGCTCCATCAGGCCCTTTTTTTAACATGAGATGGTCTGAACAAAACAAAGTAGACAAAAACAGCTCATTTTAACATGGTTGCATCCCAGCTCACGCTCAGTCCCCTGTAGTGCCCACAAGACCCTTTAATATAACATTGTCCCATTGGTTAACTGTCTATATAAATCAATTTGTATTCATATACAATACAGCAGAGTACACAGAATTTGCATACGTCATTAGTAAACATTTTTATAATATATGAACATTGTGTTATTATAGGAGCTCCAATGCCAGTTGTCCGCGCCAAGCGCAGAAGGCGCCAGGCCGATGAGGAGGAGGAGGAGGATGCGGCAGAGGAGGATGCGGCAGAGGAGGAGATGCATGAGGAGGAGCAGCCAGGGCCCTCCCACTCCCCAACCCCAGCTCCTGTTGAGGAGCAAGCTGAGGAGCTTCCCCCCCCACCACCCCAACTTCTCAAGCAGAAGAGCAGGAGGAAGAGAGCGGTCCTGTGAGCCTCATTCAGGAAGGTAAATATGTGCACAATGATTAATAACATTTCAACAACAAAATGTAGATATAAAAATGGACAACATATAAAGCGCACCTGTCAGATTGTAGAACCATAATATGGTATTGATGCTAGAAGTATACAGGTAGTGCATAATTATTAGGCAAGTTGTATTTTTTGAGGATTCATTTTATTATTGAACAACAACCATGTTCTCAATGAACCCCAAAAACTCATTAATATCAAAGCTGAATTTTTTTGGAAGTAGTTTTTAGTTTGTTTTTAGTGTTAGTTATTTTCGGGGGATATCTGTGTGTGCAGGTGACTACTATTACTGTGCAGAATTATTAGGCAACTTAACCAAAAAATAAATAGATAGCCATTTCAATGATTTATTTTTAACAGTGAAACCAATATAACATCTCAACATTCACAAATACACATTTCTGACATTTAAAAACAAAACAAAAACAAATCAGTGACCAATATAGCCACCTTTCTTTGCAAGGACACTCAAAAGCCTGACATCCATGGATTCTGTCAGTGTTTTGATCTGTTCACCATCAACATTGCGTGCAGCAGCAACCACAGCCTCCCAGACACTGTTCAGAGAGGTGTACTGTTTTCCCTCCTTGTAAATCCCACATTTGATGATGGACCACAGGTTCTCAATGGGGTTCAGATCAGGTGAACAAGGAGGCCATGTCATTACTTTTTTTTATTTAATACCCTTTCTTGCCAGCCACGCTGTGGAGTACTTTGACACGTGTGATGGAGCATTGTCCTGCATGAAAATCATGTTTTTCTTGAAGGATGGTGACTTTTTCCTGTACCACTGCTTGAAGAAGGTCTCTTCCATAATCTGGCAGTAGGACTGGGAGTTGAGCTTGACTCCATCCTCAATCCGAAAAGGCCCCACAAGCTCATCTTTGATGATACCAGCCCAAACCAGTACTCCACCACCACCTTGCTGGCGTCTGAGTTGGACTGGAGCTCCCTGCCCTTTACCAATCCAGCCACAGGCTCTTCCATCTGGCCCATCAAGACTCACTCTCATTTCAGCAGTCCATAAAACCTTAGAAAAATCTTTCTTGAGATATTTATTGGCACAGTCTTGACGTTGCAGCTTGTGTGTCTTGTTCAGTGGTCATCGTCTTTCAGCCTTTCTTACCTTGGCCATGTCTCTGGGTATTGCACACCTTGTGCTTTTGGGCACCCCAGTGATGTTGCAGCTCTGAAATATGGCCAATCTTGTGGCAAGTGGCATCTTGGCAGCTGCACGCTTAACTTTTCTCAGTTCATGGGCAGTTATTTTGCACCTTTGTTTTTCCACACGCTTCTTTTGTTTGATGATCACGCTTCAGAAGCTTTGCAACTTTAAGAGTGCTGCATCCCTCTGCTAGATATCTCTCTATTTTGGACTTTTCAGAGTCTGTCAAATCCTTCTTTTGGCCAATTTTGCCAAAGAAAAGGAAATTGACTAATAATTATGCACACCTGATATAGAGTGTTGATGTCATTAGACCACACACCTTCTCATTACAGAGATGTACATTACCTAATATGCCTAATCTGTAGTAGGCTTTCGAGCCTATACAGCTTGGAGTAAGACAACATGCATAAAGAGGATGATGTGGTCCAAATACTCATTTGCCTAATAATTCTGCACTCCCGGGATGTGTTAGACACATAACAAGTGTATACACATGATAATGATTGATTAATAAGCAAAAAAAAATATTTATTTATTTGGTAACGTTATTTGAAATCCAAATGTTTTTTTATTATATCCTAAAAGCATCAAGAGATATGAGGAGGCAAAACAGACTCATCGAAAAGACGCACCAGAAGATCCTTCAAAACCAGCGGAAGATGAGCTACCTCACCCAACAAAATGCTCTGCTAGAGCAGCAGCTATCGGGTCAGATTGCGGAAATGCACCGCATTCAGAAACGGATTGAGAGCTATATTTAAATTTATTTTTGTATTAAAAAAACTTATTTTTTGGAAATGTTTCATTTCTTTTTGAGATAGAGTTGTAGGTTTTTCAACACATCTAACTTCACATCAAACAAATCAACATCAACACATTTAACTTCATAATAAGCAAAAACATTTTATACTATTATTTTATTTAACATTAACCTAGGACAAACTAAAGCACACGACACAGACACGACGAACACAAAATAAACTGTTGAAAAATGAACATAACAAAAGCAACAATATATATATATATACAAAGAGAGAGAGAGGGAGAGCAAGAAAGAGAGAGAATGCAGATGAGCTCTTGCAGTCAGCCCAATGGTTGCAGTATAAATGCCGCAAAACAGGGTTTAACATAAGGTTCATTGTTATAGTTACACTTGCTGTTTAGATCCGGTCTGGTAGTCCGGTCTGGTAGCTTGTAGCGGAGGCTGTTGGTGGATCCGCTGTGCCAGAGAGGTCATGAAGCTTTACTCAGCATGGAGGCAGCAGCAGGAGTATTAAAATATAATATAACTAGACAATGCATTTCCTGAGGAAAATGCGAGTGGGAATGCTGAATAGCTTAATTGGTGAGCCCCTTGCCAAAGACATTCACCATAACCACTACACTATCTTTAGGACACACAGCTTCTTTCTCTATCTGCAAAGTATAGAGTATGCTGACTTCCTGGTCGCCCCTCCCCCCTCAATAGGTTTCCCCTCCCCCCCAGGTCAGTGAGGAGGAATATTGCACTGAGGTCAGGAAAGTTATTTAGTTAGAAATAACATTACAAACGCTTTTAATTCACAGATCTAATACATGATTTAAGCCTCCAAACAAAGCTTAATAAATCCTCAAACGTACATGCAATTGATACAACGACTACACCGTTTGAAATACACGGCCCTTGTAAACGCATCGATATGAAATTTATGTAGATAAACTTAAAAATGTGGCCATGTCTGCGATTTAGAAAAGAGCGTCTTTGTGAGTTCTGCAGCAACATTTTTTAGATAATTTCACATGAGAGTCTATGAGACATAATTTCTGGCTGTTGCTCCAATAATTAAAACTAAAATACGTATCGCAGAATTGGTCACATTGCCATAAACCAGACAAGCATAGCTACGTTTTGATATAAAAATTGTGTATGAAAAGTAGATCTTGTGGGCGTGAGACCAATTTGTTTCCCCTTTTTGTAAAGATATTTTTAATTACAAAGATCTCCAATGTTAAGGTCACATGACAGACTCTAAATCCCCTCCATAGGATTACATTATAACCTATTGCATTTTTGTGAAAAATTCGCAAAACGTAAATTGCGTTTTCACCAAAAAATTGTAAACGATAACGATCTGAAAAGTCATAGCCGGATAGCTAAATATTTTGTGACCGCTTTAAAGTTTTTTCAGTGTCTGTAAGTGAAAGTATGAAGTAGAAGGATTAAATTGCAATACTTGCGCTGTAGGGTGTGGAACAGGGAATAGGTAATGGACAATAGTATTTATGAGTGACTAGTGAAAATATTATATTAATAGGTAATGGACAATAGTATTTATGAGTGACTAGTGAAAATATTATTTGGTGAAAACAATATTATAACAGTGAGCCAATACAAGGACAGTCTTTAATGAGCAAGTCTGCACTCCAGGGAGGTCCAGATCCAGTGCAGTCCTGCCGTGCATTAATGTGCTCCAAACGGAGATTAATCCTAATCTCCAATGTAAAAATAAAAATGCAATCAAAAAATGAAGATACGGAAAGTACACGGAAAACAGTCCTGAAGGAAGTATATATGAGACCCTTAGATCCGTAATATAGGCTGTCCTTGTATTGGCTCACTGTTATAATATTGTTTTCACCAAATAATATTTTCACTAGTCACTCATAAATACTATTGTCCATTACCTATTCCCTGTTCCACACCCTACAGCGCAAGTATTGCAATTTAATCCTTCTGTTTCACTTCAGTCTATCGAGGTAGACTTTTATATTTGCAGCAGTATTTTTAGTTTGTCCCTCTCCTTTCACTTTTCAGACAGCGCAGGAGTTTACTCTATCTAGAAAGTATGAAGTAGCTGAAACTTTTGGCATGGCATGTGAATTCAAAGGGGAAAAGGATGTTCTCATTGACTTCAATGTTTAAAAAAAGGGTCTAAAAGCTTAAAATTTATAAAAGTGTAAAAAGTAGAAAAAAACTTGAAGAAGTCCCATCATTAGCTGAACGAGACGAACATTTTTACAGTTGAATGGTCTCAATAGCTGAAAGTATGCCGAAGTTACGCAGAACCAAAAAACGTAAGGAATAATAAGATTACTAAATTTACGGATATCAATACTGGAAATGTTTATTAAAGCATTCACACTAATTAAGATTAATACATTTACGGGTATCCATACTAGGGATGCTTATTAAAGCATTCCCACTAAGTATCACACAGGCATGATTTACAAGCAGTAGTGGTAATAGTAATACATAGCATAAAAACACTTGGGGAATACTTTACAGCATCAGTAGTGGTCATAGTAGTCAATAGTGTACCAAAAAATTGGGACACAGGTGTCTTGACTGAGCTGTAATAGTAGTAGTAGACATTGACAATACAGTGTCAAATCACTCGGGCAAGAGGTGCCATGATGAACAGCAGTCTTAATAAGAGTATATAGGGTGTGAAATAACTGCTGACATAGGTGTCTTGACTGGGCAGCAGCAGCAGAAGCAGCAGTAGTATTAACAGTAGTAGTTGATACAGAGTCATATCACATGGGCAGGAGGTGCCATGATGAACAGCAGTAGGAATAGGAGTATATAGAGTGTCAAATAACTGCTGACATAGGTGTCTTGACTGGGCAGCAGCAGCAGAAGCAGCAGTAGTATTAACAGTAGTAGTTGATACAGAGTCATATCACATGGGCAGGAGGTGCCATGATGAACAGCAGTAGGAATAGGAGTATATAGAGTGTCAAATAACTGCTGACATAGGTGTATTGACTGGGCAGCAGCAGCAGAAGCAGCAGCAGTAGTATTAACAGTAGTAGTTGATACAGAGTCATATCACATGGGCAGGAGGTGCCATGATGAACAGCAGTAGGAATAGGAGTATATAGAGTGTCAAATAACTGCTGACATAGGTGTCTTGACTGGGCAGCAGCAGCAGAAGCAGCAGTAGTATTAACAGTAGTAGTTGATACAGAGTCATATCACATGGGCAGGAGGTGCCATGATGAACAGCAGTAGGAATAGGAGTATATAGAGTGTCAAATAACTGCTGACATAGGTGTCTTGACTGGGCAGCAGCAGCAGCAGAAGCAGCAGCAGTAGTATTAACAGTAGTAGTTGATACAGAGTCATATCACATGGGCAGGAGGTGCCATGATGAACAGCAGTAGGAATAGGAGTATATAGAGTGTCAAATAACTGCTGACATAGGTGTCTTGACTGGGCAGCAGCAGCAGCAGAAGCAGCAGCAGTAGTATTAACAGTAGTAGTTGATACAGAGTCATATCACATGGGCAGGAGGTGCCATGATGAACAGCAGTAGGAATAGGAGTATATAGAGTGTCAAATAACTGCTGACATAGGTGTCTTGACTGGGCAGCAGCAGCAGAAGCAGCAGTAGTATTAACAGTAGTAGTTGATACAGAGTCATATCACATGGGCAGGAGGTGCCATGATGAACAGCAGTAGGAATAGGAGTATATAGAGTGTCAAATAACTGCTGACATAGGTGTCTTGACTGGGCAGCAGCAGTAGTATTAACAGTAGTAGTTGATACAGAGTCATATCACATGGGCAGGAGGTGCCATGATGAACAGCAGTAGGAATAGGAGTATATAGAGTGTCAAATAACTGCTGACATAGGTGTCTTGACTGGGCAGCAGCAGCAGAAGCAGCAGTAGTATTAACAGTAGTAGTTGATACAGAGTCATATCACATGGGCAGGAGGTGCCATGAAGTACAGCAGTCTTAATAAGAGTATATAGAGTGTTAAACAACTGCTGACATAGGTGTATTGACTGGGCGGCAGCAGCAGCTGAAGCAGCAGTAGTAGTATTAACAGTAGTAGTTGATACAGAGTCATATCACATGGGCAGGAGTTGCCATGAAGTACAGCAGTCTTAATAAGAGTATATAGAGTGTTAAACAACTGCTGACATAGGTGTATTGACTGGGCGGCAGCAGCAGCAGCAGAAGCAGCAGTAGTAGTATTAACAGTAGTAGTTGATACAGAGTCATATCATATGGGCAGGAGTTGCCATGATGTACAGCAGTCTTAATAAGAGTATATAGAGTGTGAAATAACTGCTGACATAGGTGTATTGACTGGGCGGCAGCAGCAGCAGCAGAAGCAGCAGTAGTAGTATTAACAGTAGTAGTTGATACAGAGTCATATCACATGGGCAGGAGTTGCCATGATGTACAGCAGTCTTAATAAGAGTATATAGAGTGTGAAATAACTGCTGACATAGGTGTATTGACTGGGCGGCAGCAGCAGCAGCAGAAGCAGCAGTAGTAGTATTAACAGTAGTAGTTGATACAGAGTCATATCACATGGGCAGGAGGTGCCATGATGAACAGCAGTAGGAATAAGAGTATATAGAGTGTTAAACAACTGCTGACATAGGTGTATTGACTGGGCGGCAGCAGCAGCTGAAGCAGCAGTAGTAGTATTAACAGTAGTAGTTGATACAGAGTCATATCACATGGGCAGGAGTTGCCATGAAGTACAGCAGTCTTAATAAGAGTATATAGAGTGTTAAACAACTGCTGACATAGGTGTATTGACTGGGCGGCAGCAGCAGCAGCAGAAGCAGCAGTAGTAGTATTAACAGTAGTAGTTGATACAGAGTCATATCACATGGGCAGGAGTTGCCATGATGTACAGCAGTCTTAATAAGAGTATATAGAGTGTGAAATAACTGCTGACATAGGTGTATTGACTGGGCGGCAGCAGCAGCAGCAGAAGCAGCAGTAGTAGTATTAACAGTAGTAGTTGATACAGAGTCATATCACATGGGCAGGAGCAGGGGCGGACTGGGCCGGGATGCAAGGTGGACACTTCCCCCCAGGCCGTCCCGACTTATATGCAAAACGGCCGCGCTGCCGTTTTTTTTTTTTTGTTTTTTTTATGAAGTCGGCCAGATGCACTTTCCAGGACTTGAACAGTAGGTGGCAGGCCACACAAACGCCATGTGATTGGCCGAACAGGGTCATGTGCAGCTGCACGCTGTGGAATTCTGGGAATTGTAGTCATGATGTGAGACTTGCATCATGACTGCAGGTCCCAGAATTGCACAGCGAGCGGCCGCACATGACCCTGTTCGGCCAATCACAGGGCATTTGTGTTGCTGTAATTCCCTGGATAACAGCACTGGAAGCATGGATGGAAGCAGGATGGAGCATGCACCAATAACACCCCTCTGCTTTGCAGGAGAGAGCAGAGTGTGCTGCTGCTCCTTCACTGTCACATCACAGGCTGAAATGGGTAACTAGACCAGTCTTGAAAGTTTACCTATAGTGTAGTCTGCAGAGAGATCTCAGGATGTGCAGGACCTCGCTGTGCTGTTTGGTAGTAATGTCTGTATTATGAGACTGGTTCAACAGAATAACTTAATCTTCTGGCTGGTAGAGTTCACATATATTAAGTTGATTTACTCTAGGAGTAAAGAATGTTCACCAAAGTGAATAGGTTAAAGCTATGTCCACTATGAATACCCATTAATGTAGAAAGAATTATAGAGAGTGAAAACTCTTAATTACTTTAGTAAATCATTAGTTTCAAGGCAGCAGTGACTTCATAACCTTGCAGTGCATACATAAATGCACGTGTTAATGTGTGCCCATTAATTAGCTGTCAGCACACCTCGCCTAACTTGCGAGCGCCCTGCAAATAGATCGACGGAGGTGGAGCTGGTCACGTGTGGATGCGGCCAAGCGCGGCTGGTCGTGATCACTTGCTGGAGTCCAGCCTCTGCCTGGCGCGCTGTGTTTCTCAGTCTCATCTACCCCCCTCTCTGTCAGCGCCCCTCCCCCAGCCATCCTACTCTGTCAACCCACCTCCTCATTGTCAGCCCACCCCCCCCTTTGTCAACCCACCTTCTCTCTGTCAGCCTACCCCCCCCTCTGTCAGCCCACCCCCCCCTCTGTCAGCCCACCGCCTCTCTGTCAGCCCACCTTCCCTCTCAGCCCACCTCTCCTCTGTCAGCCCACCCCCTCTCTGTCAGCCCCCCTCTGTCAGCCCACCCCCTGTCAGCCCACACCCCCTCTCAGCCCACTCCTCCTCTGTCAGCCCACCCCCTTCTCAGCCCACTACTCCTCCGTCAGCCCACCCCCTACTCAGCCCACTCCTCCTCTGTCAGCCCACCCCCTTCTCAGCCCACTCCTCCTCTGTCAGCCCACATCCCCTCTCAACCCACTCCTCCTCTGTCAGCTAACCCTCTTCTCAGCCCACTCCTCTGTCAGCCCACCCCCTCCCTCTCAGCCCACTCCTTCTCTGTCAGCCCACCCCCTCCCTCTCAGCCCACTCCTTCTCTGTCAGCCCACACCCCCTCTCAGCCCACTCCTTCTCTGTCAGCCCACACCCCCTCTCAGCCCACTCCTTCTCCGTCAGCCCACACCCCCTCTCAGCCCACTCCTTCTCTGTCAGCCCACACCCCCTCTCAGCCCACACCTTCTCTGTCAGCCCACACCCCCTCTCAGCCCACTCCTTCTCTGTCAGCCCACCCCCTCCCTCTCAGCCCACTCCTTCTCTGTCAGCCCACTCCTTCTCTGTCAGCCCACACCCCCTCTCAGCCCACTCCTTCTCTGTCAGCCCACACCCCCTCTCAGCCCACTCCTTCTCTGTCAGCCCACACCCCCTCTCAGCCCACTCCTTCTCTGTCAGCCCACACCCCCTCTCAGCCCACTCCTTCTCTGTCAGCCCACACCCCCTCTCAGCCCACTCCTTCTCTGTCAGCCCACACCCCCTCTCAGCCCACTCCTCCTCTGTCAGCCCACCCCCTTATCAGCCCACTCCTCCGTCAGCCCACCCCCTATTCAGCCCACTCCTCTGTCAGCCCACACCCCCTCTCAGCCCACTCCTCCTCTGTCAGTTCACCTCCTTCTCAGCCCACCCCCTCTCTGTCAGCCCACCCCCTCTCTGTCAGCCCACCTCTTCTCTGTCAGCCCACCCCTCCTTTGTCAGCCCATCCACCTCTGTCAGCCCACCCCTTTCTGTCAGCCACAGCAGGGAGCCAGGCCAGCCAACTGCAGCAGGGTGTATTGTGCCAGCCAGCCACTCACTCACTGACCCACAGCAGGGAGCCAGGCCAGCCACCCACCCACAGCAGGGTGCACCGTGCAAGCCAGCCACTGACCCACAGCAGGGAGCCAGGCCAGCCACCAACAGCAGGGTGCACTGTGCCA